>NC_092243.1:37952315-38252315 GCF_036320965.1 Panulirus ornatus | reverse complement strand
AAGATAAAAAGGATTATAAGATAGAAAAAATGTTTTCTTTCCATTTCATAACAAATGTATTAAATTTTATTCACTATTCACTACTGCTATAGTAATAAACCATATTCAATCAATCAGTCAAACATGTTCAGTTTTCTTCTCTCAAAATGAAATCTGGTGATAAAACCAGGAAATTCAGCTAACGTATGCACCCAAGTAACCTTTCTCATACGATGCCATCAACATGTAGCACAATAATTCTCAAAAATACTACATTCAATTCAATGAACAGAGTAGTTTTGTGTGGTCAATTCAATGAACACAGTAGTTTTGTATAATTCATCATATATAAAACTCAGTGTGCACTATGTAAAATAAAAAAAAGCACTAAAATTTCATGTAGTCAAACAAAAAGCTTAAAAGTAATGTTTACTTTCTGGAAAGCATATATCCAGTGATGTCGAGTATCGCTATGAAGAAGAATGTGCTGGCTGATTAATCAACACTTTTTTTTCATACATACTTGCCATTTCTTGCATTAGCGAGGTAGTGTTAAGAACAGAGGACTGAGCCTTAGAGGGAATATCCTCACTTGGCCGCCTTCTCTGTTCCTTGTTTTGGAAAATATTAATCATTCTAGTAAATATGTGGTCTGACAAGAGCAAAGCTCAACCATATATTTGTTTTCTGTATTCTCTACACATAATCTTTGATATTTTGAGAAGAAATTCTTTCCGTCATTCTGAAATTCCCAAATTTTTTGGGTACAGGACATCTTTTTTTGTGGATGGTAAAGGGTTAAATGTAAGAGCATCTACTCATGTCAGTATCCTGAGATGGCAGAGAAATGCCTTTCCTGACAGATTCACTTTTCTTCTTTACGGTGCAAATGCTACTTTCACTAATCCCACAATGGCAAGCAACTGCTGAGGTATTAAGGTCACACTCTGGTTCACTCAGAATCTTGAACAGGCTCACTTGTAGTAGAAATACTAAAGAATGCTTAAGCATAGTTAAAACAGGCAGAAAAGTAGATATAATCAAGGGGCACAGATGCATCTTGATTCTGTGTATGCTAACAGAGAACTGATGTGGCAGACAGCATGGAATGTGCAGCATCAGCACCCTGCATTACACAATCAGCTGAGCTTGTTACACTGTGATACCTCATTTTTTTTTTTTTCTTTTTTTTATACCTCGTCGCTGTCTCCCGCGTTTGCGAGGTAGCGCAAGGAAACAGACGAAAGAAATTGCCCAACCCCCCCCATACACATGTACATACACACGTCCACACACGCAAATATACATACCTACACAGCTTTCCATGGTTTACCCCGGACGCTTCACATGCCTTGATTCAATCCACTGACAGCACGTCAACCCCTGTATACCACATCGCTCCAATTCACTCTATTCCTTGCCCTCCTTTCACCCTCCTGCATGTTCAGGCCCCAATCACACAAAATCCTTTTCACTCCATCTTTCCACCTCCAATTTGGTCTCCCTCTTCTCCTCGTTCCCTCCACCTCCGACACATATATCCTCTTGGTCAATCTTTCCTCACTCATTCTCATGTTATAGTTATAAAATGGGAGTAATTTAATGCCCACACTATATGAAAATAATTTTACTGAATCATGCTATATCGTGATACTACTGTATAATAAATCATAAGATAAGCTGAAAAAACAGCTTTCTCTAAAAGAATCTCGCTCCAATTAGTCCAATATAGCAACAGTTCATTGTACTCCTGGTCTTGGACATTTTATGGAAAAAAGGATAAAAATGCATACACCTAGTCCCTGCTTAATGGTGATATTTTCCTAAAAACTTAATTTAGTGGCAATATACATACAATGCTGGATCTCACTTCATCACACAAACTGATGAGGAAAGGAGAGGTTACATTTCCAGGGAAATCCCTCAACCTAATTTTCTCAATATCATGTAAAAAATGCCAGGAAACATGCACTAAAATACAAACATATCTAAGTATTCCAAAAAGAAAGTTTAAAATACTGTTTCAAGTAAAAAATATGTGAAACTAGGTATTCGTACAATATGGATTCTCATTTTTGATCTGGACACTCAATGTTCTCTCCATAACTTTATCTCTGAGATGTGATCTTCATGACACCTATGGCAGTAATTTTAAAAGATACATTTCCATACTCAGGAGTTGTTCTCACTAATGTAACAATGTCAAGAGCTCAAGCAATATCGACAACAGACTCACCCACAAGAGAATCCTTAAATATGTCTAATGCTATTTCGAAACTGATTCTTTTTTGTTCTTCTGTGCACAAGCATAAAGACTCACCAGGAAGAGGATCCTTAAATATGTCTAATGTTATTTCTAAACTGATGGGTTTTTTGCTCTTCTTTGCACAAGCATAAGACTCATTGGGCCCAGTCTACTCATAGCTGTAAGGCATTAGAGGAAGTTATACTGAAATTTTCTAACTTCTTTTGAATCCACATAATTTTTTCATGAATGGTGTATTTGCGAATCATTAAGCACAGAAGCACCAGACAGCTGAGAGTAGGTGTACGATGAAACCACTCAATTTGTCAGAGTTGATGCCATCCAATATATCCATGATTATAAAGATTTTCTTTCTATGGTTCTATGACTTGTTCTGACACCAAATGGGTAACCAGCTCACAAAAAGAAAAAAAAAATACCACATTCTACCATAAAGTAGTCCATGGTGAGCAACAGACAACAACATCTATACCACTATTTATGTTCTATTATAATCTAAGTTTGGACATATTGTGTGGCATTTCTGAAAGCTGGAATCACTATATATACCCCCTGTAGTATGAGAAAATGTCTGAAAATGTATTTGTATCATCAGCAAAGAAAAGCTTAAGAATCCTGGGCTTCATGAATATGCATGTGTATCAACGGCATTTACTGGATATGACTAAAAGCCTCAACGGCTGATTTGAAACTAAAACACAATGATATATTTATCCTGTCAAGCAATTCTTGATAGCAGCAGACACCTCCTTTCTCCACACTTAAATATGTCTAATGTAATGTCTAAATTGATGCTTTTTCTGCTCTTCTCCTCACAAGCACAAGAATCATTGGGTGCATCCTACTCATAGCTGTAAGTCATTTGCACAACCTACTCACAGCTGTAAAGAATGAGTTCTAATTTAGAACTCATTTAAATCTCTCATTTTTTCATTCCAAGAATGGATGATACAATTGGGACCCAAGAACAAAGACAGATGGAGGGGGGCAAAAAAAGACATGCACAAGGACGACAGCAAATTATCATATAATATCCAACGAAAAATATCAGGTTACAGTGATGACAGTGTATTGTTATCTCTGCTGCCTACCATCTTCAACCAGACTACAAATTTACATAAGCCAATCAATTGTAGCAAGAAAAAAAGCTACTCTTGTAATCATAAATGACTAAATATTTTCAAACTTTTATTACATTTCCTTAAGCTATGATTTTCAGGATTAATTCCCTTCCCTTCTTCAACTTGAATATAAACTTCCAGGATGAATTAGCAAGGGCATATATGGAAGTTACCATTATCGCAGTTATCTAAACCTAAGAATTTCAGTACTGTGGAAAGGGGCACCCCATAAATCTTAATGGAAACTTCCTTTTTGTAGAAATATACCAATGTATAGGAAGAGAGGAAAGTGATTGGTTCTCAGTGAATGTAGGTTTGCGGCAGGGGTGTGTGATGTCTCCATGGTTGTTTAATTTGTTTATGGATGGGGTTGTTAGGGAGGTAAATGCAAGAGTTTTGGAAAGAGGGGCAAGTATGAAGTCTGTTGGGGATGAGAGAGCTTGGGAAGTGAGTCAGTTGTTGTTCACTGATGATACAGCGCTGGTGGCTGATTCATGTGAGAAACTGCAGAAGCTGGTGACTGAGTTTGGTAAAGTGTGAAGAAGAAAGTTAAGAGTAAATGTGAATAAGAGCAAGGTTATTAGGTACAGTAGGGTTGAGGGTCAAGTCAATTGGGAGGTAAGTTTGAATGGAGAAAAACTGGAGGAAGTAAAGTGTTTTAGATATCTGGGAGTGGATCTGGCAGCAGATGGAACCATGGAAGCGGAAGTGGATCATAGGGTGGGGGAGGGGGCGAAAATCCTGGGAGCCTTGAAGAATGTGTGGAAGTCGAGAACATTATTTCGGAAAGCAAAAATGGGTATGTTTAAAGGAGTAGTGGTTCCAACAATGTTGTATGGTTGCGAGGCGTGGGCTATGGATAGAGTTGTGCGCAGGAGGATGGATGTGCTGGAAATGAGATGTTTGAGGACAATGTGTGGTGTGAGGTGGTTTGATCGAGTAAGTAACGTAAGGGTAAGAGAGATGTGTGGAAATAAAAAGAGCGTGGTTGAGAGAGCAGAAGAGGGTGTTTTGAAATGGTTTGGGCACATGGAGAGAATGAGTGAGGAAAGATTGACCAAGAGGATATATGTGTCGGAGGTGGAGGGAACGAGGAGAAGTGGAAGACCAAATTGGAGGTGGAAAGATGGAGTGAAAAAGATTTTGTGTGATCGGGGCCAGAACATGCAGGAGGGTGAAAGGAGGGCAAGGAATAGAGTGAATTGGATCGATGTGGTATACTGAGGTTGACGTGCTGTCAGTGGATTGAATCAGGGCATGTGAAACGTCTGGGGTAAACCATGGAAAGCTGTGTAGGTATGTATATTTGCGTGTGTGGACGTATGTATATACATGTGTATGGGGGTGGGTTGGGCCATTTCTTTTGTCTGTTTCCTTGCGCTACCTCGCAAA
The DNA here is from genome assembly GCF_036320965.1 of Panulirus ornatus. Lineage (NCBI taxonomy): Eukaryota > Metazoa > Arthropoda > Malacostraca > Decapoda > Palinuridae > Panulirus > Panulirus ornatus. The sequence continues at coordinate 38,247,557 of NC_092243.1, read as the reverse complement.
CGCGGGAAAAAAAAAAAAAAAAAACAATGACCATGTAAATTCCATTCTGATGCAAAAAAAACAAAGCTTCTTCACAAATTGATGAGTAATATAACACCAATATATAAATATTTTTTTCTTTGTTACTCTTACACCAATAGTGAAGTCTGATCATCATGGCTATCTATATGATGAGGGGACTTACTGAATTCAGATTTTCATCATACTTCCATAAATATTCAAATGATCCAATCCCATGATACAAAATTTAGGGATTCTGCTGGACATAAATCCTTATACAACAGACTAAAATTCAATTCCTCACTCTGCTATCTCCACTTTAAGTAATAGCCCAAAATAAGCAAGTTTTAACTACCAACATGGGCAAGATATGACATCCTGATCTTCTAATGGGCACACGCTGGAGGCATTCGTCTTACAAGTTTAGGCCAGTATCTACCTATGGTATGAAAACAATGCACTGTATATAGTTAAGTATCTTCAAAATCCCACGCTAGTAAAACAGATCATGCTATCCACTGTTAAATAAATACAGTATTCTATTAAGAGAATACATGATTTGTAGATTTTCTTTTATCATCTACTAAGATGCAAAAAGCATTTCAAAAGGAAATGACATCTTACATCTAAAAGTTCCAACTTGTGCTTTCACTACAGCATTCTTTATAACCACTGTACACAGTCTGCAGAAGATTCTAAAATATTTTCATAAGTGGTTATTACAATCAACTGTAATATAATTTTCAGAATACATTACAAAAAAAACCTTAAGACTGATTTTTTGTTTGTGATATGCTCTCTTTAATTCATGCTGCTAAGCTGCAAGATGTATGAGGTACTCAAGAAGTACTGCTGTTAAGCATACAAAGTGAAACGTGAGGTATTCTTGGATATGTTTTGTCACAAAACAATATCTAATCATCATGTAAGTGTCAATGCTCCACAAATTATTACATAACATGAGGGCACAGATCTTGTACAGGCTTCTTTAAAATCTCCACATCTGCTAACCAATGTATGCAAGAAGTTAGATTATAGCATCTTGTAACTATGCATGGAATGCCAATAAAGTGATTAATAGCTGTGTATTTCACTTTGAGGCCGAGTGGGCGATTCAAAAATTTTAACATATACTACACCCTAATTGCAATGAGTTGTAAAAAAGGTGTATTTGCCCAAGGTGTAATGAATAACTTAAACATTTACATACATTTAGAAGTGATCATTTCAAGCCCCAAAGCCAAAAACACTTAAAAAACTCTAGTAAGTAATATTCTGCACATGGAAAAAATATAAGAAACAGCACAAAACACTAGGAACAAAAGTACTGGATTTCTATACATAAGTACATCAATAGTATGAATCATGAAAATCAATAGAAATGAATTACATGCAGATATTGTGCTATGATTATATTACTGAACTGCGATATTTCCCTTTTAAAATGAAAGAAATATTACATCATACACAAAGCTCATACCTTAGACGCAATTACAGAACAAAGAGGAGCTCAAAGACACTAGCTTTTGGAACAAACTCCATAACTCTTCATCAAATGAAAATACAAACAAAGGTATATAATGTCACTGGCATGAGCTGTCAAAAAAAAAAAAATACTGTGAAACCAAATCACAGAATTAAAAGTGTTTTACAAGTCATACCTTATATAAATTATCAAAAACTTTTTGTTTTAAAGAGTCAAGGGTATCGATAAAAATATATAACATAAATAATAATAATAACATAATAATAATAATAATAATAACAATAATAATACCACTAATAATCATAATAATTATACAGGTAAAACATCAAAAATCCTTAAACCTTCAGGCTAGGCAATGTTTGGGTTTTGGAATTTTATGGAATTTTTGAATAAACAGACACAGAATATGGTTCAAACATTTTGCAACTTTAACAGCTGGCATGGTCTGAATATTCCATCACATAATGAAAAATCTATGGAATGATTGATAAGCATTCAAAAGTAACAGAAAATACAAAGAAAGTTATATCATTACCCATGTTTTGGCACTAGTCCAGCACTACAGTGAGTGCCAGAAGGGGGTGTGAATGGTGAATTTGACAGCACTTGATAAAACAAAAAGAATTTACTTGCTAATAAGCTTGTTTTTGATAACATTCATTCCATACACAGTAACAGTCTTGATGGTTAATAACACTACTGTATTCAAAAACATTATATCTTTCACACTAATATCCAGGATGAAGTTGATTAGCGAGCAAGTGTTGGAAGGATACTGAAATTTCTTTATAATAAAGATCTAAATCTTATTTTCATGCACACTCTTATCTTATACACATACATATCTAAGACACAAAGACATGAATATAAGGAGAATTTTTAAAACTTTAACACTACATATGTGAATACATTGATTGGGCAGCACATGCAAGGAGGATATTGGAATATTTTTCCTCTCTAAAATATTATAGTTCTATACCTATCTTCTTTTACCAAAGTCTTCCAGTTCCATAGAATTACATAAAGAGAACATCAAGACATGACTGTCATGATATTTCTTCCAAAAGCAAAAATTCAATGGGACATCTCCCTTCTCCTTACATAACTCAGCCATAATTACCATGTATGTCACTTCTTTCTTCAAGACTTTTATGTAATTTTCCATGTCTTCACCAACTGATACAAATCATTAATATTTTATTTATCTATTTATTTTACTTTGATGCTGTCTCCCACGTTAGCGAGGTAGAGCAAGGAAACAGATGAAAGAATGGCCTAACCCACCCACATACAACCATGCACTTTTTTTTTTTTTTTTTTTGCTTTGTCGCAGTCTCCCGCATTTGCAAGGTAGCGCAAGGAAACAGACGAAAGAAATGGCCCAACCCACCCCCATACACATGTATATACATACGTCCACACACACAAATATACATACCTACACAGCTTTCCATGGTTTACCCCAGATGCTTCACATGCCCTGATTCAATCCACTGACAGCATGTCAACCCCGGTATACCACATCGATCCAATTCACTCTATTCCTTGCCCTCCTTTCACCCTCCTGCATGTTCAGGCCCTGATCACACAAAATCTTTTTCACTCCATCTTTCCACCTCCAATTTGGTCTCCCTCTTCTCCTCGTTCCCTCCACCTCCGACACATATATCCTCTTGGTCAATCTTTCCTCACTCATTCTCTCCATGTGCCCAAACCATTTCAAAACACCCTCTTCTGCTCTCTCAACCATGCTCTTTTTATTTCCACACATCTCTCTTACCTTTACGTTACTTACTCGATCAAACCACCTCACACCACACATTGTCTTCAAACATCTCATTTCCAGCACATCCATCCTCCTGCGCACAACTCTATCCATAGCCCAAGCCTCGCAACCATACAACATTGTTGGAACCACTATTAATTCAAACATACCCATTTTTGCTTTCCGAGATAATGTTCTCGACTTCCACACATTCTTCAAGGCTCCCAGGATTTTCGCCCCCTCCCCCACCCTATGATCCACTTCCGCTTCCATGGTTCCATCCGCTGCCAGATCCACTCCCAGATATCTAAAACACTTTACTTCCTCCAGTTTTTCTCCATTCAAACTTACCTCCCAATTGACTTGACCCTCAACCCTACTGTACCTAATAACCTTGCTCTTATTCACATTTGCTCTTAACTTTCTTCTTTCACACACTTTACCAAACTCAGCCACCAGCTTCTGCAGTTTCTCACATGAATCAGCCACCAGCGCTGTATCATCAGCGAACAACAACTGACTCACTTCCCAAGCTCTCTCATCCACAACAGACTTCATACTTGCCCCTCTTTCCAAAACTCTTGCATTCACCTCCCTAACAACCCCATCCATAAACAAATTAAACAACCATGGAGATATCACACAACCCTGCCGCAAACCTACATTCACTGAGAACCAATCACTTTCCTCTCTTCCTACACGTACACATGCCTTACATCCTCGATAAAAACTTTTCACTGCTTCTAACAACTTGCCTCCCACACCATATATTCTTAATACCTTCCACAGAGCATCTCTATCAACTCTATCATATGCCTTCTCCAGATCCATAAATGCTACATACAAATCCATTTGCTTTTCTAAGTATTTTTCACATACATTCTTCAAAGCAAACACCTTATCCACACATCCTCTACCACTTCTGAAACCACACTGCTCTTCCCCAATCTCATGCTCTGTACATGCCTTCACCCTCTCAATCAATACCCTCTCATAAAATTTACCAGGAATACTCAACAAACTTATACCTCTGTAATTTGAGCACTCACTCTTATCCCCTTTGCAATACCATCCAAACCTGCTGCCTTGCCGGCTTTCATCTTCCGCAAAGCTTTTACTACCTCTTCTCTGTTTACCAAATCATTTTCTCTAACCCTCTCACTGCACACCACCTCGACCAAAACACCCTATATCTGCCACTCTATCATCAAACACATTCAACAAACCTTCAAAATACTCACTCCATCTCCTTCTCACATCACCACTACTTGTTATATATATATATATCTTTTCTTTTTCTTTCATACTATTCGCCATTTCCCACATTAGCGAGGTAGCGTTAAGAACAGAGGACTGGGCCTTTAAGGAAATATCCTCACCTGGCCCCCTTCTCTGTTCCTTCTTTTGGAAAATTAAAAAAATGAGAGGGAGGATTTCCAGCCCCCCGCTCCCTTCCCTTTGCCTTCGTACAATAAATATATATAATTAACAATTTTTATATATATATAAATATATAATCTATATATATATATATATATATATATATATATATATATATATTTTTTGCCGCTTCTCCCGCGTTTGCGAGTAGCGCAAGGAAACATACGAAAGAAAATGCCCAACCCACCCCCAATACTCATGTTATATACATATGTCCAACAACACGCAAATATTACATACCTACACAGCTTTCCATGGTTTACCCCAGACGCTTTCACATGCCCTGATTCAATCCACTGAAGCATGCAATCCCCCTGTATACCATTTTGTTTCCTATTCTACTTTATTCCTTGCACGCCTTTCACCATCCTGCATGTTCAGGCCCTGATCACTCAAAATCTTTTTCACTCCATCCTTCCACCTCCAATTTGCAATTTGGTCTCACCACTTCTCCTCGTTCCCTCCACCTATGACACATATATCCTCTTGGTCAATCTTTCCTCACTCATTTTCTTCATGTGACCAAACCATTTCAATACACCCTCTTTTGCTCTCTCAACCACACTCCTTTTATACCACACATCTCTCTTACCCTTTCATTACTTACTCGATCAAACCACCTCACACCACATATTGTCCTCAAACATCTCATTTCCAACACATCCACCCTCCTCCGCACAATCTTATCTATAGCCCATGCCTCACAACCACATAACATTGTTGGAACCAATATTCCTTAAAACATACCCATTTTTGCTCTCCGAGATAACGTTCTCGACTTCCACACATTCTTCAACACTCCCAGAACTTTCGCCCCCTCTCCCAACCTGTGACACACTTCCGCTTCCATGGTTCCACATCCACTGCTAAATCCACTCCCAGATATCTAAAACACTTCACTTCCTCCAGTTTTACTCCATTCAAACTTACCTCCTAACTGACTTGTCCCTCGACCCTACTGAACCTAACAACCTTGCTCTTATTCACACTTACTCTCAGCTTTCTTCTTTCACACATTTTGCTAAACTCAGTCACCAACTTCTGCAGTTTTTCACCCGAATCAGACACCAGTGCTGTATCATCAGCCAACAACAACTGACTCACTTCCCAAGCCCTCTCATCCACAACAGACTGCATACTTGCCCCTCTCTCCAAAACTCTTGCATTCATCTCCCTAACAACCCCATCCATAAAAAAATTAAACAACCATGGAGACATCACACGACCCTGCTGCAAACCGACATTCACTGGGAACCAATCACTTTCCCCTCATCCTAGTCGTACATATGCCTTACATCCTCGATAAAAACCTTTCACTGCTTGTAGCACCTTACCCCCCAACATCATATACTCTTAATACCTTCCACAGAGCATCTCTATCAACTCTATCATATGCCTTCTCCAGATCCATAAATGCTACACACAAATCCATATGTTTTTCTAAGTATTTCTCACATACAATCTTCAAAGCAAACACCTGATCCATACATCCTCTACCTCTTCTGAAACCACACTGCTCTTCTCCAATCTGATCCTCTGTACATGCCTTTACTCTCTCAATCAATACCCTCCCATATAATTTCCCAGGTATCCTCAACAAATTTATATTAGTGTTCCTCCTAATACCTTGGGTCATCCAACAAACTATGTATTTTCCATGTAGTTAACATGTATACGAAACACTGAGGTAGATAACTATTCACTTACAGTTGGTGGTTGTACAGGCTCTGAATTCAGCAGAATTTTTCCCCACATCTTCCCAAGGATGGAGGAGACCTCCAAAGACTAATAATGGTACAATAAGTCAGATGGATAGTCAAACAGGTCGGAAAATTTAGAACATCAATTGATGTAGGCCACATTTTTTTACGAGAGTATAAACATATGTTGGCCACCATTTAAAGGCTAACTGTTATACTCTGTGTTTGTAATACATGTATATATAAATATACAAAATACATTTTTTTTTTTTTTAAACTATTCGCCATTTCCCGCGTTAGCGAGGTAGCATTAAGAACAGAGGACTGGGCCTTTGAGGGACATATTCAAAGAAACTCAAGTTCTAAGTTGTTGGTAATATTGAAAGTGCTGGGCTATGAAAAGTCAGCCAGTTAATCAGTCACAGTGTGTGTGTAATATAGATTTTCGATGTTCTACCTGTAATTACAATAATAACAACAATAATAAAATAAAATAATGATAATAATAAAAATAAGATAATAATAATAATTATAATAATAATAATAATGAACATTATTATTATAATAATAATAATAAGCAAATGCAACAACTAAAAAAAGCAATCAAAATGTCATATATCACAGACACTTTGGAAGGTAGTGTAACTCACTATAGTTTTATATAATTGCTATTCAAAATTTTACAGAAAGAAGGTACAACAAAACACAAACATGCTGATTTCTTTTTTTTTTTTTTTTACTCACTGAGAGTAGTTGTTGCACATTAAGTGATGTTACTGCCACAAATGTCATTTCATTAGTAAGTTAATATTTTTCTATCTGTATATTAACACTGGCTTATAAGGATTTACATGGAAACTAATTATAACATAAAACCAAATAATCTTAATAAAATTTGAATGGTATATTTTGCCATAAAAGCAGGAAACTACAAGTTCTTCCCATCTCCTAGAATTATTCCATGTGTTGCTTTTCCCAAGAATAATAAGTGGGTTATAATCTAATCTACCACACACACACACACACACACACACACACACACACACACACACACACACACAACATTACCAATCTTCTACAGCAAAAAATATTTTCCAAGTGAATCTTACACTTCCTTCCCAGAATGTACAATGGTTCTAAGAGAAATTTTTGCATCACATAAATATTCTTTTCTTAAGTGTATTTGTAACATGAAGACACCAGAGCCTTAACCAACTCTTTGAGTTCAGGATAAGTGCATAAAGGTCAACATTCTTGTTTCCTTTGAGAAAGTGATGTAATACGAAATTTCCACTACTATATGTAAACAATATATGATGAAACTGGAGAAATATTTAATTTCTTTTCTTCTTAGAGCAAACACAGCTGTGTCAAATACAGTATTTAGATCTAGTATCATGAAGTTTCCTTTTATTCATCAAAAAGTACTTGATCAACTATTAACCATCCCATTGACATCATGAGCTGATAACCCACCTAAATTATTTCGTCATCCACATTTTTGCAGTTGTTGATGTAATCATTAATTCATAAGGACTGGGCTTCATAATTTCTATAGCAAGAGAAATATGCAATCTAATCAAACATGTTCAATAAAAATAAAACTCCATAACTACACCCTGGAATATCACGATGTGTGCAGCTTGTTCCTAATTCAAATTTTATACTCACTGGGTCCAAATGAGAGAAGATTTTAAGTTCATCCTTAACCCAGAAGATCCAAGGTCAGTGGCAAATAACCAAAATATTTTGCCTATCCAAAATATTCTTGATATATTTGTATTCAACCTAAGCTGGGCCCTGGTCTAACATGAGGTGTTTACACCTATGAATAATAACCAAATATCCAAAATATATCCTTACTTCTAAGGCACAATGGACTGGATTACAATGGTAGATAAGGCCAGACTTTCTTTGAAATAATTCATAGCATATCAACCCAGTCTAACATACTAAGAAAAAATTCATATTAAAAGTACTATTTCTGTTTACATTTGTATCAGTGACAACTCCAAGACCCATACAATAACTTAAACTGTTAGAACAATACCATCAAAACATACACCACTGAAAATGAAGAAAAGAGGTTGCTAAGTAGCCTTTTCATCTTAAAATTATAATGTGGACAAGCCCATAAACTGCATCCAAAAAAAAGTTTGGCCTTTCAAACAAAAACAGCAAATACAAAATGCTATACAGGAAGAAGAGGAGCCATCCTGGAAGATTTTTGGTTAAATATGCATTAATGGTACGAAATAGGATTTTCCTATAAAGAAAGCCCTGCAGTACATACTTTTACACTGGAAATGTCCTGATCAGTACTACATGATATGTAAATTACCATAACCTCCTAAGACAAAAATCAATATTGCAAAGATATCATATCTAACTTGTATCACAGAATTCATCTGCAAGTCTACAAAATTCTCTAACTTGGGAACCTGTGAAAAAAAAGCATGCAAGTACAGATACATGTGAAGTGATTACATGTGAAAGTGTAAATAAAGAAGAAAACAATGTAAATGCATGCAAGACCGTTTTACTTGAGTAAGAGGAGATACAGAGTAAAATGTGGCTGGAATGACGGATATGGGAGATTCACTTTAAAATACAAAGGTAATATTCTAAGTACAGCATTGAGAAACATACAAAGGTTCCTGAAGGTACATTATCAAAAATCCAGAATGTCTGGGACCTAGACATTATCAAATTTTTCATTTTTCCAAATTTCTGAGTGAAACTACAAAAAAGAAAAAATAAATCTAATAATAATACACTTTTCTTGGGATACATTTCTTACACTAGCAAGATGCAAGTCACAATATAAACTTAATGAGAATGATAAAAATAATGCTTAAAATAAAGAAACTTATCCTAACAAAATACTTACAAATTATCAATAAAATTCTGGAATTCTGATGTATGGGTTTTTGTTGCACCTATACATTAAAAATTATTTCTGGGGAGGAAGACTAATGACTGGAAATATGTATAATATCATTAGAGTACAGTACAGCCTTGATAAAAAAAAAATTTCAATCCAAATTTGTATATATTTCCCTGCTCCTGGATGTAAAGCGGCCTTGGACTGCAGGAGCTTTTGGAAAAGTCCTGGGTAACACCAAGATTCTTTAATAGAAGTTCACCCTGGGTTATCTACAAATAAAAATATAACACCACAACACTTTATGACCTGTGGTCCTGACTGTAGGATGTGGCCAGCTTCCTGAGTGCTCTAGGAGCCTTCTAAGTAAAGAAGGGATTCCTCAAGCAGTAAAGTAAGGTGTGTGTGCGGTATTTACATATATTTTCATACATACTTGCCATTCCCTACAGAAGCGAGGTATCATCAAAAAAAGATGACAGAGCCTTAGAGGGAAAATAATAAACTTGGTTCCTTGTTCTGTTCTTTCTTTTGGAAATAATACAGCAAGAGGATTTCCAGCTACCCACTCCTGTTCCCCTTAGGTGCCTTCTATGAAATGCAGGGAATATGTGGGCAGTATTCTTTCTCCCCTTTCCCTTTGATAAAAATTTCTCTGCTTCCAGCAACTTTTCTCCCACACCATATATTCATAAGACCTTCCACAAGGGATCTCTATCAACCCTATCTCTATTTATGAATCGTCAGATTCATAAATGCCATGTACAAATTCATCTGTTTCTCTATTACTCACGCACATTCTTCAAAATACACACTCTATATACATTTCTCCTCACTTCACAACTTTTGTCCTCTTCACTGGTATTCATATTTGTTCTCTTCTTTTTAGCACATTATCAAACTCCTTCCAAAACATGATATTCTCCCTATATTTACTGATACTTGCTCAGTCCAAATCTTATTTGCCCTCTTTTCAATCCCTGCATTTTTCTCTTGACCTCCTCCAGCTTTCTATTACACATCCCCCAATTGTATAAATTCATTTTCACATTTGATCACCATTCCCTGCATTAGCAAATTAGTGCCAGGAAACAGGTGAAGAAAAACACACACACACACACAGACAAATACATACATTATATTCATATTATTATATCATTATCATACTTTGTCGCTGTCTCCCGCATTAGTGAGGTAGTGCAAGGAAACAGATGAAAGAATGGCCCAACCTACCCACATACACGTATTTACATACGCGTCCACACACGCACATATACATACCTATACACTTCAACGTATACATACATATACATTTATATATTCATTATTTATTTTGCTTTGTCGGTCTCCCGCGTTTGCGAGGTAGTGCAAAGGAAACAGACGAAAGAAATGGCCCAACCCACCCCCACACACATGTATATACATACACGTCCACACCCGCAAATATACACACCTATACATCTCAATGCACACATATATATACACACACAGACACACACATATACACCCATGCACACAATTCACACTGTCTGCCTTTATTCATATACATATACATACACAGACATATACATTTATACACATGTACATAATTCATACTTGCTGCCTTTATCCATTCCCGTCGCCACCCCGCCACACATGAAATGACAACCCCTCCCCCCGCATATGCGTGAGGTAGCACTAGGAAAGGACAACAAAGGCCACATTCGTTCACACTCAGTCTCTAGCTATCAGATATAATGCCCCGAAACCACACTTCCCTTTCCAATCCAGGCCCCACAAAACTTTCTATGATTTACCCAGGTGCTTCACATGCCCTGGTTCAATCCATTGACAGCACATCTACCCCAGTATACCACATCGTTCCAATTCACTCTATTCCTTGCACGCCTTTCACCCTCCTGCATGTTCAGGCACTGATCACTCAAAATCTTTTTCACTCCATCTTTCCACCTCCAATTTGGTCTCCCACTTCTCGTTCCCTCCACCTCTGACACATATGTCCTTTTTGTCAATCTTTCCTCACTCATTCTCTCCATGGGCCCAAACCATTTCAATACACCCTCTTCTGCTCTCTCAACCACACTCATCTTGTTACCACACATCTCTCCTACCCTTTCATTACTTACTCGATCAAACCACCTCACACCACATATTGTCCTCAAACATCTCAGTTCCAACACATCCACCCTCCTCCTCAAAACTCTATCTATAGCCCATGCCTCGCAACCATATAACATTGTTGGAACCACTTTTCCTTCAAACATACCCATTTCTGCTTTCAGAGATAATGTTCTTGCCTTCCACACATTTTTCAACCCTCCCAAAACTTTCGCCCCCTCCCCTACCCTGTGACTTGCTTCCCCTTCCATGGTTCCATCTGCTGCCAAATCCACTCCCAGATATCTGAAACACTTCAATTCCTCCAGTTTTTCTCCATTCAAACTTACCTCCCAGTGGACTTGTCCCTCAACCCTACTGTACCTAATAACCTTGCTCTTATTCACATTTACTCTCAGCTTTCTTCTTTCACACATTTTGCTAAACTCAGTCACCAACTTCTGCAGTTTTTCACCCGAATCAGACACCAGTGCTGTATCATCAGCCAACAACAACTGACTCACTTCCCAAGCCCTCTCATCCACAACAGACTGCATACTTGCCCCTCTCTCCAAAACTCTTGCATTCATCTCCCTAACAACCCCATCCATAAAAAAATTAAACAACCATGGAGACATCACACGACCCTGCTGCAAACCGACATTCACTGGGAACCAATCACTTTCCCCTCATCCTAGTCGTACATATGCCTTACATCCTCGATAAAAACCTTTCACTGCTTGTAGCACCTTACCCCCCACATCATATACTCTTAATACCTTCCACAGAGCATCTCTATCAACTCTATCATATGCCTTCTCCAGATCCATAAATGCTACACACAAATCCATATGTTTTTCTAAGTATTTCTCACATACAATCTTCAAAGCAAACACCTGATCCATACATCCTCTACCTCTTCTGAAACCACACTGCTCTTCTCCAATCTGATCCTCTGTACATGCCTTTACTCTCTCAATCAATACCCTCCCATATAATTTCCCAGGTATCCTCAACAAATTTATATTAGTGTTCCTCCTAATACCTTGGGTCATCCAACAAACTATGTATTTTCCATGTAGTTAACATGTATACGAAACACTGAGGTAGATAACTATTCACTTACAGTTGGTGGTTGTACAGGCTCTGAATTCAGCAGAATTTTTCCCCACATCTTCCCAAGGATGGAGGAGACCTCCAAAGACTAATAATGGTACAATAAGTCAGATGGATAGTCAAACAGGTCGGAAAATTTAGAACATCAATTGATGTAGGCCACATTTTTTTACGAGAGTATAAACATATGATAGCCACCATTTAAAGGCTAACTGTTATACTCTGTGTTTGTAATACATGTATATATAAATATACAAAATACATTTTTTTTTTTTAAACTATTCGCCATTTCCCGCGTTAGCGAGGTAGCATTAAGAACAGAGGACTGGGCCTTTGAGGGACATATTCAAAGAAACTCAAGTTCTAAGTTGTTGGTAATATTGAAAGTGCTGGGCTATGAAAAGTCAGCCAGTTAATCAGTCACAGTGTGTGTGTAATATAGATTTTCGATGTTCTACCTGTAATTACAATAATAACAACAATAATAAAATAAAATAATGATAATAATAAAAATAAGATAATAATAATAATTATAATAATAATAATAATGAACATTATTATTATAATAATAATAATAAGCAAATGCAACAACTAAAAAAAGCAATCAAAATGTCATATATCACAGACACTTTGGAAGGTAGTGTAACTCACTATAGTTTTATATAATTGCTATTCAAAATTTTACAGAAAGAAGGTACAACAAAACACAAACATGCTGATTTCTTTTTTTTTTTTTTTACTCACTGAGAGTAGTTGTTGCACATTAAGTGATGTTACTGCCACAAATGTCATTTCATTAGTAAGTTAATATTTTTCTATCTGTATATTAACACTGGCTTATAAGGATTTACATGGAAACTAATTATAACATAAAACCAAATAATCTTAATAAAATTTGAATGGTATATTTGCCATAAAAGCAGGAAACTACAAGTTCTTCCCATCTCCTAGAATTATTCCATGTGTTGCTTTTCCCAAGAATAATAAGTGGGTTATAATCTAATCTACCACACACACACACACACACACACACAACATTACCAATCTTCTACAGCAAAAAATATTTTCCAAGTGAATCTTACACTTCCTTCCCAGAATGTACAATGGTTCTAAGAGAAATTTTTGCATCACATAAATATTCTTTTCTTAAGTGTATTTGTAACATGAAGACACCAGAGCCTTAACCAACTCTTTGAGTTCAGGATAAGTGCATAAAGGTCAACATTCTTGTTTCCTTTGAGAAAGTGATGTAATACGAAATTTCCACTACTATATGTAAACAATATATGATGAAACTGGAGAAATATTTAATTTCTTTTCTTCTTAGAGCAAACACAGCTGTGTCAAATACAGTATTTAGATCTAGTATCATGAAGTTTCCTTTTATTCATCAAAAAGTACTTGATCAACTATTAACCATCCCATTGACATCATGAGCTGATAACCCACCTAAATTATTTCGTCATCCACATTTTTGCAATTGTTGATGTAATCATTAATTCATAAGGACTGGGCTTCATAATTTCTATAGCAAGAGAAATATGCAATCTAATCAAACATGTTCAATAAAAATAAAACTCCATAACTACACCCTGGAATATCACGATGTGTGCAGCTTGTTCCTAATTCAAATTTTATACTCACTGGGTCCAAATGAGAGAAGATTTTAAGTTCATCCTTAACCCAGAAGATCCAAGGTCAGTGGCAAATAACCAAAATATTTTGCCTATCCAAAATATTCTTGATATATTTGTATTCAACCTAAGCTGGGCCCTGGTCTAACATGAGGTGTTTACACCTATGAATAATAACCAAATATCCAAAATATATCCTTACTTCTAAGGCACAATGGACTGGATTACAATGGTAGATAAGGCCAGACTTTCTTTGAAATAATTCATAGCATATCAACCCAGTCTAACATACTAAGAAAAAATTCATATTAAAAGTACTATTTCTGTTTACATTTGTATCAGTGACAACTCCAAGACCCATACAATAACTTAAACTGTTAGAACAATACCATCAAAACATACACCACTGAAAATGAAGAAAAGAGGTTGCTAAGTAGCCTTTTCATCTTAAAATTATAATGTGGACAAGCCCATAAACTGCATCCAAAAAAAAGTTTGGCCTTTCAAACAAAAACAGCAAATACAAAATGCTATACAGGAAGAAGAGGAGCCATCCTGGAAGATTTTTGGTTAAATATGCATTAATGGTACGAAATAGGATTTTCCTATAAAGAAAGCCCTGCAGTACATACTTTTACACTGGAAATGTCCTGATCAGTACTACATGATATGTAAATTACCATAACCTCCTAAGACAAAAATCAATATTGCAAAGATATCATATCTAACTTGTATCACAGAATTCATCTGCAAGTCTACAAAATTCTCTAACTTGGGAACCTGTGAAAAAAAAGCATGCAAGTACAGATACATGTGAAGTGATTACAAGTGAAAGTGTAAATAAAGAAGAAAACAATGTAAATGCATGCAAGACCGTTTTACTTGAGTAAGAGGAGATACAGAGTAAAATGTGGCTGGAATGACGGATATGGGAGATTCACTTTAAAATACAAAGGTAATATTCTAAGTACAGCATTGAGAAACATACAAAGGTTCCTGAAGGTACATTATCAAAAATCCAGAATGTCTGGAACCTAGACATTATCAAATTTTTCATTTTTCCAAATTTCTGAGTGAAACTACAAAAAAGAAAAAATAAATCTAATAATAATACACTTTTCTTGGGATACATTTCTTACACTAGCAAGATGCAAGTCACAATATAAACTTAATGAGAATGATAAAAATAATGCTTAAAATAAAGAAACTTATCCTAACAAAATACTTACAAATTATCAATAAAATTCTGGAATTCTGATGTATGGGTTTTTGTTGCACCTATACATTAAAAATTATTTCTGGGGAGGAAGACTAATGACTGGAAATATGTATAATATCATTAGAGTACAGTACAGCCTTGATAAAAAAAAATTTCAATCCAAATTTGTATATATTTCCCTGCTCCTGGATGTAAAGCGGCCTTGGACTGCAGGAGCTTTTGGAAAAGTCCTGGGTAACACCAAGATTCTTTAATAGAAGTTCACCCTGGGTTATCTACAAATAAAAATATAACACCACAACACTTTATGACCTGTGGTCCTGACTGTAGGATGTGGCCAGCTTCCTGAGTGCTTTAGGAGCCTTCTAAGTAAAGAAGGGATTCCTCAAGCAGTAAAGTAAGGTGTGTGTGCGGTATTTACATATATTTTCATACATACTTGCCATTCCCTACAGAAGCGAGGTATCATCAAAAAAAGATGACAGAGCCTTAGAGGGAAAATAATAAACTTGGTTCCTTGTTCTGTTCTTTCTTTTGGAAATAATACAGCAAGAGGATTTCCAGCTACCCACTCCTGTTCCCCTTAGGTGCCTTCTATGAAATGCAGGGAATATGTGGGCAGTATTCTTTCTCCCCTTTCCCTTTGATAAAAATTTCTCTGCTTCCAGCAACTTTTCTCCCACACCATATATTCATAAGACCTTCCACAAGGGATCTCTATCAACCCTATCTCTATTTATGAATCGTCAGATTCATAAATGCCATGTACAAATTCATCTGTTTCTCTATTACTCACGCACATTCTTCAAAATACACACTCTATATACATTTCTCCTCACTTCACAACTTTTGTCCTCTTCACTGGTATTCATATTTGTTCTCTTCTTTTTAGCACATTATCAAACTCCTTCCAAAACATGATATTCTCCCTATATTTACTGATACTTGCTCAGTCCAAATCTTATTTGCCCTCTTTTCAATCCCTGCATTTTTCTCTTGACCTCCTCCAGCTTTCTATTACACATCCCCCAATTGTATAAATTCATTTTCACATTTGATCACCATTCCCTGCATTAGCAAATTAGTGCCAGGAAACAGGTGAAGAAAAACACACACACACACACAGACAAATACATACATTATATTCATATTATTATATCATTATCATACTTTGTCGCTGTCTCCCGCATTAGTGAGGTAGTGCAAGGAAACAGATGAAAGAATGGCCCAACCTACCCACATACACGTATTTACATACGCGTCCACACACGCACATATACATACCTATACACTTCAACGTATACATACATATACATTTATATATTCATTATTTATTTTGCTTTGTCGGTCTCCCGCGTTTGCGAGGTAGTGCAAAGGAAACAGACGAAAGAAATGGCCCAACCCACCCCCACACACATGTATATACATACACGTCCACACCCGCAAATATACACACCTATACATCTCAATGCACACATATATATACACACACAGACACACACATATACACCCATGCACACAATTCACACTGTCTGCCTTTATTCATATACATATACATACACAGACATATACATTTATACACATGTACATAATTCATACTTGCTGCCTTTATCCATTCCCGTCGCCACCCCGCCACTCATGAAATGACAACCCCTCCCCCCGCATATGCGTGAGGTAGCACTAGGAAAGGACAACAAAGGCCACATTCGTTCACACTCAGTCTCTAGCTATCAGATATAATGCCCCGAAACCACACTTCCCTTTCCAATCCAGGCCCCACAAAACTTTCTATGATTTACCCAGGTGCTTCACATGCCCTGGTTCAATCCATTGACAGCATATCTACCCCAGTATACCACATCGTTCCAATTCACTCTATTCCTTGCACGCCTTTCACCCTCCTGCATGTTCAGGCACTGATCACTCAAAATCTTTTTCACTCCATCTTTCCACCTCCAATTTGGTCTCCCACTTCTCGTTCCCTCCACCTCTGACACATATGTCCTTTTTGTCAATCTTTCCTCACTCATTCTCTCCATGGGCCCAAACCATTTCAATACACCCTCTTCTGCTCTCTCAACCACACTCATCTTGTTACCACACATCTCTCCTACCCTTTCATTACTTACTCGATCAAACCACCTCACACCACATATTGTCCTCAAACATCTCAGTTCCAACACATCCACCCTCCTCCTCAAAACTCTATCTATAGCCCATGCCTCGCAACCATATAACATTGTTGGAACCACTTTTCCTTCAAACATACCCATTTCTGCTTTCAGAGATAATGTTCTTGCCTTCCACACATTTTTCAACCCTCCCAAAACTTTCGCCCCCTCCCCTACCCTGTGACTTGCTTCCCCTTCCATGGTTCCATCTGCTGCCAAATCCACTCCCAGATATCTGAAACACTTCAATTCCTCCAGTTTTTCTCCATTCAAACTTACCTCCCAGTGGACTTGTCCCTCAACCCTACTGTACCTAATAACCTTGCTCTTATTCACATTTACTCTGTTTTCTTCCTTCACACACTACCAAACTCAGTCACCAGCTTCTGCAATTTCTCACCCAAATCAGCCACCAACACTGTATCATCACACTGTATCATCAGTGAACAACAACTGATTCACTTCCTGAGCTCTCTCATTCACAACAGACTGCATACTTGCCCCTTTCTCCAAAACTCTTCCATTTACCTCACGAACAACCCCATCCATAAACAAATTAAACAACCATGGAGACATCAAACACCCCCTGCTGCAAACTGACATTCACTGAGAACCAATCACTTTTCTCTCTTCCTACTTGTACACATGCCGTACATCCTCGATAAAAACTTCTCTGCCTCTAGCAACTTGCCTCCCACACCGTATATTCTTAATACCTTCCATAGAGCATCTCTATCAACTCTATCATATGCCTTCTCCAGATCCATAAATGCTACATACAAATCCATTTGCTTTTTTAAGCATTTGTATGTATATATGGGAGGCAAGTTGTTAGAAGCAGTGAAAAGTTTTTATCGAGGATGTAAGGCATGTGTACGTGTAGGAAGAGAGGAAAGTGATTGGTTCTCAGTGAATGTAGGTTTGCGGCAGGGGTGTGTGATGTCTCCATGGTTGTTTAATTTGTTTATGGATGGGGTTGTTAGCGAGGTGAATGCAAGAGTTTTGGAAAGAGGGGCAAGTATGAAGTCTGCTGGGGATGAGAGAGCTTGGGAAGTGAGTCAGTTGTTGTTCGCTGATGATACAGCGCTGGTGGCTGATTCATGTGAGAAACTGCAGAAGCTGGTGACTGAGTTTGGTAAAGTGTGTGAAAGAAGAAAGTTAAGAGTAAATGTGAATAACAGCAAGGTTATTAGGTACAGTAGGGTTGAGGGTCAAGTCAATTGGGAGGTGAGTTTGAATGGAGAAAAACTGGAGGAAGTGAAGTGTTTTAGATATCTGGGAGTGGATCTGGCAGCGGATGGAACCATGGAAGCGGAAGTGGATCATAGGGTGGGGGAGGGGGCGAAAATTCTGGGAGCCTTGAAGAATGTGTGGAAGTCGAGAACATTATCTCTGAAAGCAAAAATGTGTATGTTTGAAGGAATAGTGGTTCCAACAATGTTGTATGGTTGCGAGGCGTGGGCTATGGATAGAGTGGTGCGCAGGAGGATGGATGTGCTGGAAATGAGATGTTTGAGGACAATGTGTGGTGTGATGTGGTTTGATCGAGTAAGTAATGTAAGGGTAAGAGAGATGTGTGGAAATAAAAAGAGCGTGGTTGAGAGAGCAGAAGAGGGTGTTTTGAAATGGTTTGGGCACATGGAGAGAATGAGTGAGGAAAGATTGACCAAGAGGATATATGTGTCGGAGGTGGAGGGAACGAGGAGAAGAGGGAGACCAAATTGGAGGTGGAAAGATGGAATGAAAAAGATTTTGTGTGATCGGGGCCTGAACATGCAGGAGGGTGAAAGGAGGGCAAGGAATAGAGTGAATTGGAGCGATGTGGTATACCGGGGTTGACGTGCTGTCAGTGGATTGAATCAGGGCATGTGAAGCGTCTGGGGTGAACCATGGAAAGCTGTGTAGGTGTGTATATTTGCGTGTGTGGACGTATGTATATACATGTGTATGGGGGTGGGTTGGGCCATTTCTTTCGTCTGTTTCCTTGCGCTACCTCGCAAACGCGGGAGACAGCGACAAAGCAAACAAAAAAAAAAAAAAAATTTAGGGAAGCATTGATGGCTTGTGCAAAAGATGCCTGTGGCATGAGAAAGGTGGGAGGTGAGCAGATTAGAAAGGTTGTGAATGGTGGGATGAAGTAAAATTGTTAGTGAAAGAGAAGAGAGAGGCATTTGGACGACTTTTGCAGGGAAATAGTGCAAATGACTGGGAGATGTATAAAAGAAATAGGCAAGAGGTCAAGAGAAAGGTGCAAGAGGTGAAACAAGAGGGCAAATGAGAATTGGGGTGAGAGAGTATCATTAAATTTTAGGGAGAATAAAAAGATGTTTTGGAAGGAAGTAAATAAAGTTCGTAAGACAAGAGATCAGGTGTTTGCTTTGAAGAATGTATGTGAGAAATACTTAGAAAGGCAAATGGATTTGTATGTAGCATTTATGGATCTGGAGAAGGCATATGATAGAGTTGATAGAGATGCTCTGTGGAAGGTATTAAGAATATATGGTGTGAGAGGAAAGTTGTTAGAAGCAGTGAAAAGTTTTTATCGAGGATGTAAGGCATGTGTATGGGTAGGAAGAGAGGAAAGTGATTGGTTCTCAGTGAATGTAGGTTTGCGGCAGGGTTGTGCGATGTCTCCATGGTTGTTTAATTTGTTTATGGATGGGGTTGTTAGGGAGGTAAATGCAAGAGTTTTGGAAAGAGGGGCAAGTATGAAGTCTGTTGGGGATGAGAGAGCTTGGGAAGTGAGTCAGTTGTTGTTCGCTGATGATACAGCGCTGGTGGCTGATTCATGTGAGAAACTGCAGAAGCTGGTGACTGAGTTTGGTAAAGTGTGTGGAAGAAGAAAGTTAAGAGTAAATGTGAATAAGAGCAAGGTCATTAGGTACAGTAGGGTTGAGGGTCAAGTCAATTGGGAGGTGAGTTTGAATGGAGAAAAACTGGAGGAAGTGAAGTGTTTTAGATATCTGGGAGTGGATCTGGCAGCGGATGGAACCATGGAAGCGGAAGTGGATCATAGGGTGGGGGAGGGGGCGAAAATTCTGGGGGCCTTGAAAAATGTGTGGAAGTCGAGAACATTATCTCGGAAAGCAAAAATGGGTATGTTTGAAGGAATAGTGGTTCCAACAATGTTGTATGGTTGCGAGGCGTGGGCTATGGATAGAGTTGTGCGCAGGAGGATGGATGTGCTGGAAATGAGATGTTTGAGGACAATGTGTGGTGTGAGGTGGTTTGATCGAGTGAGTAAAGTAAGGGTAAGAGAGATGTGTGGAAATAAAAAGAGCGTGGTTGAGAGAGCAGAAGAGGGTGTTTTGAAGTGGTTTGGGCACATGGAGAGAATGAGTGAGGAAAGACTGACCAAGAGGATATATGTGTCGGAGGTGGAGGGAACGAGGAGAAGAGGGAGACCAAATTGGAGGTGGAAAGATGGAGTGAAAAAGATTTTGTGTGATCGGGGCCTGAACATGCAGGAGGGTGAAAGGAGGGCAAGGAATAGAGTGAATTGGAGCGATGTGGTATACCGGGGTTGACGTGCTGTCAGTGGATTAAATCAAGGCATGTGAAGCGTCTGCGGTAAACCATGGAAAGCTGTGTAGGTATGTATATTTGCGTGTGTGGACGTATGTATATACATGTGTATGGGGGGAGGTTGGGCCATTTCTTTCGTCTGTTTCCTTGCGCTACCTCGCAAACGCGGGAGACTGCGACAAAGTATAATAAAAATAAAAAAAAATACAAGACAAGAGAACAAATGGGAACATCGGTGAAGGTGGCAAATGGGTAGGTAATAACAAGGAGTGGTGAAGTGAGAGGGAGATGGAGTGAGTATTTTGAAGGTTTGTTGAATGTGTTTGATGATAGAGTGGCAGGGTGTTTTGGTTGAGGTGGTGTGCAAAGTGAGAGGGTTAGTAAGAATGGTTTGGTAAACTGAGAAGAGGTAGTGAAAGCTTTGAGGAAGATGAAAGCCGGCAAGGCTGCGGGTTTGGATGGTATTGATGTGGAATTTATTAAAAAAGGGGGTGACCGTGTTGTTGACTGGCTGGTGAGGGTACTTAATGTATGTATGGTTCAGGGTGAAGTGCCTGAGGATTGGTGCAATGCATGCATAATGCCACTGTACAAAGGGAAAGGGGATAAAGGTGAGTGTTCAAATTATGCAGGTATAAGTTTGTTGAGTATCCCTGGGAAATTATATGGGAGGGTATTGATTGAGAATGTAAAGGCATGCACAGAGCATCATACTGGGGAAGAGCAGTGTGGTTCAGAAGTGGTAGAAGATGTGTGGTTCAGGTGTTTGCTTTGAAGACTGTATGTGATAACTACTTAGAAAAACATGGATTTGTATGTAGCATTTATGGATCTGGAGAAGGCATATGATAAGAGTTGATAGAGATGCTCTATGGAAGGTATTAAGAATATACGGTGTGGGGGCAAGTTGCTAGAGGCAGCAAGAAGTTTTTATCAAGGATGTACGGCACGTGTGCGAGTAGGAAGAAAGAAAAGTGATTGGTTCTCAGTGAATGTCGGTTTGTGGCAGAGGTGCGTGCTGTGTCCACGGTTGTTTAATTTGTTTATGGATGGGTTGTTAGGGAGGTGAGTTCAAGAGTTTCGGAGAGAGGGGCAAGTATGCAGTCTGCTGGGGATGCGAGGGCTTAGGAAGTAAGTCAGTTGTTGTTTGCTGATGATACATCGCTGGTGGCTGATTCGGGTGAGAACCTGCAGAAGTTAGTGACTGAGTTTGGGAAAGCGTGTGGAAGAAGAAAGCTGAGAGTAAATGTGAATAAAAGCAAGGTTATTAGGTTCAGTAGGGTTGAGGGTCAAGTAAACTGGGAGATAAGTTTGAATGGAGAAAAACTGGAGGAAGAAGTATTTTAGATATCTGGGAGTGGATTTGGCAGCAGATGGAACCATGGATGTGTGGAAGGCAAGAACATTATCTTGGAGAGCAAAAATGGGTATGTTTGAAGGAATAGTGGTTCCAACAATGTTATATGGTTGTGAGGCATGGGCTATATATGGGGTTGTGCGGAGGAGGGTGGACGTGTTGGAAATGAGATGTTGGAGGACAATATGTGGTGCGAGGAGGTTTAATCGAGGAAGTAATGAAAGGGTAAGAGAGAGGTGTGGTAATAAAAATAGTGTGGTTGAGAGAGCAGAAGAGGGTATATTGCAATGGTTTGGTCACATGGAGAGAATGAGAGAGGAAAGATTGACAAAGAGGATATATGTGTCAGAGGTAGAGGGAATGAGAAGTGGGAGATCAAATTGGAGGTGGAAGGATGGAGTGAAAAAGATTTTGAGCGAAAGGCATGCAAGGAATGAAGTGAATTGGAATAATGTTGTATAATGGGGTCGATGTGCTGTCAATGGATTGAACCAGGGCAAGTGAAGCGTCTGAGGTAAACCATGGAAAGTTTTGTGGGGCCTGGATATGGAAAGGGAGCTGGTGTTTTTGGTGCATTACACATGACAGCTAGAGACTGAGTGTGAACGAATGTGGCCTTTGTTGTCTTTTCCTACCACTACCTCATGCGTGCAGGGGGAGGGGGTGCCATTTCATGTGTGGCCCAGTGGCGGCGGGAATGGATGAAGGCAACATGTATGAATATGTACATGTGTATATATGTATATGTCTGTGTATGTATATGTATGTATACGTTGAAATGTATAGGTATGTATATGTGCGTGTGTGGGCGTTTATGTATATACATATGTGTATGTGGGTGGGATGGGCCATTCGTTCATTTGTTCCCTCGCACTACCTTGCTAACGCGGGAGACAGCGTCAAAGTATAATAAATACAAATAAATATATATCATCCCTAGGGATAGGGGAGAAAGAATATTTCCCACGTATTCCCTGCATGTCGTAGAAAGCAACTAAAAGAGGAGGGAGCAGAGGGCTGTAAATTCTCCCCTCTCGTTTTCAGTTTTCCAAAATAAGGAATAGACAAGGTGTCCAAGAGAGGATTTCCCCCAAAGGCTCAGTCCTCTGTTCTTAACGCTACCTCACTAATGCAGGAATGGCGAATAGTATGAAAAAAAAATCATTTATATATATATATATATATATATATATATATATATATATATATATATCCATGGATTGAACCAGGGCATGTGAAGCATCTGGGGTAAACCATGGAAAGTTCTGTGGGGCCTGGATGTGGAAAGGGAGTTGTGGTTTCGGTGCATTATTACATGACAGCTAGAGACTGAGTGTGAATGAATGTGGCCTTTGTTGTCTTTTCCTAGCGCTACCTCACACAAGAGGGGGGAGGGCATTGTTATTCCATGTGTGGCGAGGTGGCAATGGGAATGAATAAGGGCAGATAGTATGAATTATGTACATGTGTATATATGTATATGTCTGTGTGTGTATATATATGTATACATTGAGATGTATAGATATGTATAGCTAGGACGCCATTTCGTAAACATGTTTACATGTTTACCAAATGGCATCCTAGCTTTGTCTCTTCGATGTATATCAACTGACTGTTATATTCCTCTCTTGAGTCTCCGCTGATGATGTGATTATTACACGAAAGTGCACTTGGGAACTTTTCATGTTTCATTTTCCCTGTGGACTCATAGGAATATCTTGATCACGCGCAAAACTGTGATCCTTTCCAAAATATGTACATCTATATTTTTTTTTATCTTTTTTATTTTGCTTTGTCGCTGTCTCCCGCGTTTCCGAGGTGGCGCAAGAAAACAGACGAAAGAAATGGCCCAACCCATCCTCATACACATGTACATACATACACGTCCACACACGCAAATATACATACCTATACAACTCAAAGTACACATATATAAACACACACAGACACATACATATATACCCATGCACACAATTCACACTGTCTGCCTTTATTCATTCCCATCGCCACCTCGCCACACATGGAATACCATCCCCCTCCCCCCTCATGATTGCGAGGTAGCGCTACGAAAAGACAACAAAGGCCCCATTTGTTCACACTCAGTCTCTAGCTGTCATGCAATAATGCCCGAAACCACAGCTCCCTTTCCACATCCAGGCCCCACACAACTATCCATGGTTTACCCCAGACGCTTCACACGCCCTGATTCAATCCACTGACAGCATGTCAACCCCGGTATACCACATTGATCCAATTCACTCTATTCCTTGCCTGCCTTTCACCCTCCTGCATGTTCTGGCCCCGATCACTCTAAATCTTTTTCACTCCATCTTTCCACCTCCAATTTGGTCTCCCACTTCTCCTCGTTCCCTCCACCTCCGACACATATATCCTCTTGGTCAATCTTTAATCACTCATTCTCTCCATGTGCCCAAACCATTTCAAAACACCCTCTCCTGCTCTCTCAACCATGCTCTTTTTATTTCCACACATCTCTCTTACCCTTACATTACTTACTCGATCAAACCACCTCACACCACATATTGTCCTCAAACAGCTCATTTCCAGCACATCCACCCTCCTGCGCACAACTCTATCCATAGTCCACGCCTCGCAACCATGCAATGTTGTTGGAACCACTATTCCTTCAAACATAGCCATTTTTGTTTTCCGAGATAATGTTCTCGACTTCCAAACATTTTTCAAGGCTCCCAGGATTTTCGCCCCCTCCCCCACCCTATGATCCACTTCCGCTTCCATGGTTCCATCCACTGCCAGATCCACTCCCAGATATCTAAAACACTTTACTTCCTCCAGTTTTTCTCCATTCAAACTTACCTCCCAATTGACTTGATCCTCAACCCTACTGTACCTAATAAACTTGCTCTTATTCACATTTACTCTTAACTTTCTTCTTTCACACACTTTACCAAACTCAGTCACCAGCTTCTGCAGTTTCTCACATGAATCAGCCACCAGCGCTGTATCATCAGTGAACAACAACTGACTCACTTCCCAAGCTCTCTCATCCACAACAGACTTCATACTTGCCCTTCTTTCCAAAACCCTTGCATTTACCTCCCAAACAACCCCATCAATAAGCAAATTAAACAACCATGGAGACATCACACACCCCTGCCGCAAACCTACATTCACTGAGAACCAAGCACTTTCCTCTCTTCCTACATGTACACATGCCTTACATCCTCGATAAAAACTTTTCACTGCTATATATATATATATATATATATATATATATATATATATATATATATATATATATATATATGTATATATATATATATATATATATATATATATATATATATATATATATATATATATATATATATATATATTTTTTTTTTTTTTTTATACTTTGTCGCTGTCTCCCGCGTTTGCGAGGTAGCGCAAGGAAACAGACGAAGGAAATGGCCCAACCCCCCCCATACACATGTATATACATACGTCCACACACGCAAATATACATACCTACACACCTTTCCATGGTTTACCCCAGACGCTTCACATGCCTTGATTCAATCCACTGACAGCACGTCAGCCCCGGTATACCACATCGCTCCAATTCACTCTATTCCTTGCCTGCCTTTCACCCTCCTGCATGTTCTGGCCCCGATCACTCTAAATCTTTTTCACTCCATCTTTCCACCTCCAATTTGGTCTCCCACTTCTCCTCGTTCCCTCCACCTCCGACACATATATCCTCTTGGTCAATCTTTCCTCACTCATCCTCTCCATGTGCCCAAACCACTTCAAAACACCCTCTTCTGCTCTCTCAACCACGCTCTTTTTATTTCCACACATCTCTCTTACCCTTACGTTACTCACTCGATCAAACCACCTCACACCACACATTGTCCTCAAACATCTCATTTCCAGCACATCCATCCTCCTGCGCACAACTCTATCCATAGCCCACGCCTCGCAACCATACAACATTGTTGGAACCACTATTCCTTCAAACATACCCATTTTTGCTTTCCGAGATAATGTTCTCGACTTCCACACATTCTTCAAGGCCCCCACAATTTTCGCCCCCTCCCCCACCCTATGATCCACTTCCGCTTCCATGGTTCCATCCGCTGCCAGATCCACTCCCAGATATCTAAAACACTTCACTTCCTCCAGTTTTTCTCCATTCAAACTCACCTCCCAATTGACTTGACCCTCAACCCTACTGTACCTAATAACCTTGCTCTTATTCACATTTACTCTTAACTTTCTTCTTCCACACACTTTACCAAACTCAGTCACCAGCTTCTGCAGTTTCATACATGAATCAGCCACCAGCGCTGTGTCATCAGCGAACAACAACTGACTCACTTCCCAAGCTCTCTCATCCCCAACAGACTTCATACTTGCCCCTCTTTCTAAAGCTCTTGCATTTACCTCCCTAACAACCCCATCCATAAACACATTAAACAACCATGGAGACATCACACACCCCTGCCGCAAACCTACATTCACTGAGAACCAATCACTTTCCTCTCTTCCTACATATATATACATATATACATATATATATATATATATATATATATATATATATATATATATATATATATATATTTCTTTCTTTCAAACTATTCGCCATTTCCCGCATCAGCGAGGTAGCGTTACGAACATATATATATATATATATATATATATATATATATATATATATATATATATTGAGACTGAGTACAGGATGGAAAAAGGTGAGAACAATGGAAGTAAGGGGAGTGGGGGAGGAATGGGATGTATTTAGGGAATCAGTGATGGATTGCGCAAAAGATGCTTGTGGCATGAGAAGAGTGGGAGGTGGGTTAATTAGAAAGGGTAGTGAGTAGTGGGATGAAGAAGTAAGATTATTAGTGAAAGAGAAGAAAGAGGCATTTGGACGATTTTTGCAGGGAAAAAATGCAATTGAGTGGGGGATGTATAAAAGAAAGAGACAGGAGGTCAAGAGAAAGGTGCAAGAGGTGAAAAAGAGGGCAAATGAGAGTTGGGGTGAGAGAGTATCATTAAATTTTAGGGAGAATAAAAAGATGTTCTGGAAGGAGGTAAATAAAGTGCGTAAGACAAGGGAGCAAATGGGAACTTCAGTGAAGGGCGCAAATGGGGAGGTGATAACAAGTAGTGGTGATGTGAGAAGGAGATGGAGTGAGTATTTTGAAGGTTTGTTGAATGGTTGGTAAGGTTATTTAATGTATGTATGACTCATGGTGAGGTGCCTGAGGATTGGCAGAATGCTTGCATAGTGCCATTGTACAAAGGCAAAGGGGATAAGAGTGAGTGCTCAAATTACAGAGGTATAAGTTTGTTGAGTATTCCTGGCAAATTATATGGGAGGGTATTGATTGAGAGGGTGAAGTCATGTACAGAGCATCAGATTGGGGAAGAGCAGTGTGGTTTCAGAAGTGGTAGAGGATGTGTGTTTCAGGTGTTTGCTTTGAAGAATGTATGTGAGAAATACTTAGAAAAGCAAATGGATTTGTTTGTAGCATTTATGGATCTGGAGAAGGCATATGATAGAGTTGATAGAGATGCTCTGTGGAAGGTATTAAGAATATATGGTGTGGGAGGCAAGTTGTTAGAAGCAGTGAAAAGTTTTTATCGAGGATGTAAGGCATGTGTACATGTAGGAAGAGAGGAAAGTGATTGGTTCTCAGTGAATGTAGGTTTGTGGCAGGGGTGTGTGATGTCTCCATGGTTGTTTAATTTGTTTATGGATGGGGTTGTTAGGGAGGTGAATGCAAGAGTTTTGGAAAGAGGGCAAGTATGAAGTCTGTTGGGGATGAGAGAGCTTGGGAAGTGAGTCAGTTGTTGTTCACTGATGATACAGCGCTGGTGGCTGATTCATGTGAGAAACTGCAGAAGCTGGTGACTGAGTTTGTTAAAGTGTGTGAAAGAAGAAAGTTAAGAGTAGATGTGAATAAGAGCAAGGTTATTAGGTACAGTAGGGTTGAGGGTCAAGTCAATTGGGAGGTAAGTTTGAATGGAGAAAAACTGGAGGAAGTAAAGTGTTTTAGATATCTGGGAGTGGATCTAGCAGCGGATGGAACCATGGAAGCGGAAGTGGATCATAGGGTGGGGGAGGGGGCGAAAATTCTGGGAGCCTTGAAGAATGTGTGGAAGTCGAAAACATTATCTCGGAAAGCAAAAATGGGTATGTTTGAAGGAATAGTGGTTCTAACAATGTTGTATGGTTGCGAGGCGTGGGCTATGGATAGAGTTGTGTGCAGGAGGATGGATGTGCTGGAAATGAGATGTCTGAGGACAATGTGTGGTGTGAGGTAGTTTGATCGAGTAAGTAACGTAAGGGTAAGAGAGATGTGTGGAAATAAAAAGAGCATGGTTGAGAGAGCAGAAGAGGGTGTTTTGAAATGGTTTGGGCACATGCAGAGAATGAGTGAGGAAAGACTAACCAAGAGGATATATGTGTCGGAGGTGGAGGGAACGAGGAGAAGTGGGAGACCAAATTGGAGGTGGAAAGATGGAGTGACAAAGATTTTGTGTGATCGGGGCCTGAACATGCAGGAGGGTGAAAGGAGGGCAAGGAATAGAGTGAATTGGATCGATGTGGTATACCGGGGTTGACGTGCTGTCAATGGATTGAATCAGGGCATGTGAAGCGTCTGGGATAAACCATGGAAAGCTGTGTAGGTATGTATATTTGCGTGTGTGGACGTGTATGTATATACATGTGTATGGGGGTGGGTTGGGCTATTTCTTTCGTCTGTTTCCTTGCGCTACCTCGGAAACGCGGGAGACAGCAAAAAAAAAAAAAAATTTTTTTTTTTTTTTTTTTTTTTTTTCCCCAAAAGAAGGAACAGAGAAGGGGGCCAGGTGAGGATATTCCCTCAAAGGCCCAGTCCTCTGTTCTTAGCGCTACCTCGCTAATGCGGGAAATGGCGAATAGTATGAAAAAAAAAAAAAAAAAAAAAAAAATATATAGGTAGTATGTTTGAGGAAAGAAACCTGGGTGTTTTGGCTCTGAGTGAAACGAAGCTCAAGGGTAAAGGGGAAGAGTGGTTTTGAAATGTCTTGGGAGTAAAGTCAGGGGTTAGTGAGAGGACAAGAGCAAGGGAAGGAGTAGCACTACTCCTGAAACAGGAGTTGTGGGAGTATGTGATAGAATGTAACAAAGTAAATTCTAGATTAATATGGGTAAAACTGAAAGTTGATGGAGAGAGATGGGTGATTATTGGTGCATATGCACCTGGGCATGAGAAGAAAGATCATGAGAGGCAAGTGTTTTGGGAGCAGCTGAATGAGTGTAAGTGGTTTTGATGCACGAGACCGGGTTATAGTGATGGGTGATTTGAATGCAAAGGTGAGTAATGTGGCAGTTGAGGGAATAATTGGTATACATGGGGTGTTCAGTGTTGTAAATGGAAATGGTGAAAAGCTTGTAGATTTATGTGCTGAAAAAGGAATGGAGATTGGGAATACCTGGTTTAAAAAGCGAGATATACATAAGTATACATATGTAAGTAGGAGAGATGGCCAGAGAGCCTTATTGGATTACGTGTTAATTGACAGGCGCGCGAAGAGAGACTTTTGGATGTTAATGTGCTGAGAGGTGCAACTGGAGGGATGTCTGATCATTATCTTGTGGAGGCTAAGGTGAAGATTTGTATGGGTTTTCAGAAAAGAAGAGTGAATGTTGGGGTCAAGAGGGTGGTGAAAGTAAGTGAGCTTGGGAAGGAGACTTGTGTGAGGAAGTACCAGGAGAGACTGAGTACAGAATGGAAAAAGGTGAGAACAATGGAAGTAAGGGGAGTGGGGGAGGAATGGGATGTATTTAAGGAATCAGTGATGGATTGCGCAAAAGATGCTTGTGGCATGAGAAACGTGGGAGGTGGGTTGATAAGAAAGGGTAGTGAGTGGTGGAATGAAGAGGTAAGATTACTAGTGAAAGAGAAGAGAGAGGCATTTGCACGATTTTTGCAGGGAAAAAATGCAATTGAGTGGGAGATGCATAAAAGAAAGAGGCAGGAGGTCAAGAGAAAGGTGCAAGAGGTGAAAAAAAGGGCAAATGAGAGTTGGGGTGAGAGAGTATCATTAAATTTTAGGGAGAATAAAAAGATGTTCTGGAAGGAGGTAAATAAAGTGCGTAAGACAAGGGAGCAAATGGGAACTTCAGTGAAGGGCGCTAATGGGGAGGTGATAACAAGTAGTGGTGATGTGAGAAGGAGATGGAGTGAGTATTTTGAAGGTTTGTTGAATGTGTTTGAGGATAGAGTGGCAGATATAGGGTGTTTTGGTCGAGGTGGTGTGCAAAGTGAGAGGGTTAGGGAAAATGATTTGGTAAACAGAGAAGAGGTAGTAAAAGCTTTGCGGAAGATGAAAGCCGGCAAGGCAGCAGGTTTGGATGGTATTGTAGTGAAATTTATTAAAAAAGGGGGTGACTGTATTGTTGACTGGTTGGTAAGGTTATTTAATGTATGTATGACTCATAGTGAGGTGCCTGAGGATTGGCGGAATGCGTGCATAGTGCCATTGTACAAAGGCAAAGGGGATAAGAGTGAGTGCTCAAATTACAGAGGTATAAGTTTGTTGAGTATTCCTTGTAAATTATATGGGAGGGTATTGATTGAGAGGGTGAAGGCATGTACAGAGCATCAGATTGGGGAAGAGCAGTGTGGTTTCAGAAGTGGTAGAGGATGTGTGGATCAGGTGTTTCCTTTGAAGAATGTATGTGAAAAATACTTAGAAAAGCAAATGGATTTGTATGTAGCATTTATGGATCCGGAGAAGGCATATGATAGAGTTGACAGAGATGCTCTGTGGAAGGTATTAAGAATATATGGTGTGGGAGGCAAGTTGTTAGAAGCAGTGAAAAGTTTTTATCAAGGATGTAAGGCATGAGTACGTGTAGGAAGAGAGGAAAGTGATTGGTTCTCAGTGAATGTAGGTTTGCGACAGGGGTGTGTGATGTCTCCATGGTTGTTTAATTTGTTTATGGATGGGGTTGTTAGGGAGGTGAATGCAAGAGTTTTGGAAAGAGGGGCAAGTATGAAGTCTGTTGTGGATGAGAGACCTTGGGAAGTGAGTCAGTTGTTGTTCGCTGATGACACAGCGCTGGTGGCGGATTCATGTGAGAAACTGCAGAAGCTGGTGACTGAGTTTGGTAAAGTGTGTGAAAGAAGAAAGTTGAGAGTAAATGTGAATAAGAGCAAGGTTTATTAGGTACAGTAGGGTTGAGGGTCAAGTCAATTGGGAGGTAAGTTTGAATGGAGAAAAGCTGGAGGAAGTGAAGTGTTTTAGATATATGGGAGTGGATCTGGCAGCGGATGGAACCATGGAAGCGGAAGTGAATCATAGGTGGGGGAGGGGGCGAAAATTCTGGGAGCCTTGAAGAATGTTTGGAAGTCAAGAACATTATCTCGGAAAGCAAAAATGGTTATTTTTGAAGGAATAGTGGTTCCAACAATGTTATATGGTTGCGAGGCGTGGGCTATGGATAGATTTGTGCGCAGGAGGGTGGTTCTGCTGGAACTGAGATGTTTGAGGACAATGTGTGGTGTGAGGTAGTTTGATCGAGTAAGTAATGTAAGGGTAAGAGAGATGTGTGGAAATAAAAAGAGCGTCGTTGAGAGAGCAGAAGAGGGTGTTTTGAAATGGTTTGGGCACATGGAGAGAATGATTGAGGAAAGATTGACCAAGAGGATATATGTGTCGGAGGTGGAGGGAACGAGGAGAAGTGGGAGACCAAATTGGAGGTGGAAAGATGGAGTGAAAAAGATTTTGTGTGATCGGGGCCTGAACATGCAGGAGGGTGAAAGGCGGGCAAAGAATAGAGTGAATTGCATCGATGTGGTATACCAGGGTTGATGTGCTGTCAGTGGATTAAATCAGGGCATGTGAAGCGTCTGGGGTAAACCATGGAAAGTTGTGTGGGGTCTGGATGTGGAAAGGGAGCTGTGGTTTCGGTGCATTATTATATGACAGCTACAGACTGATTGTGAACGAATGGGGCCTTTGGTGTTTTTCCTAGCGCTACCTCGCACACATGAGGGGGGAGGGGGTTGTTATTCCATGTGTGGCGAGGTGGCGATGGGAACAAATAAAGGCAGATAGTATGAATTATGTACATGTGTATATATGTATATTTCTGTGTGTGTATATATATGTGTACATGAGATGTATAGGTATGTATATTGTGCATGGGTGGACATGTATGTATATACA
This sequence comes from Panulirus ornatus, assembly GCF_036320965.1. Taxonomy (NCBI): domain Eukaryota; kingdom Metazoa; phylum Arthropoda; class Malacostraca; order Decapoda; family Palinuridae; genus Panulirus; species Panulirus ornatus. The sequence continues at coordinate 38,214,963 of NC_092243.1, read as the reverse complement.
TGTGTATGTGGGCGGGTTGGGCCAATCTTTCGTCTGTTTCCTTGCGCTACCTCGCTAACGCGGGAGACAGCGACAAAGCAAAATAATAAATAAATATTTCTTTCTTTCTTTCTTTCAAACAATTCGCCATTTCCCGCGTTAGCAAGGTAGCGTTAAGAAGAGAGGACTGGGCCTCTGAGGGAATATCCTCACCTGGCCCCCTTCTCTGTTTCTTCTTTTGGAAAACTAAAAAAAAAACGAGAGGGGAGGATTTCCAGCCCCCGCTCCCTTCCCTTTTAGTCGCCTTCTATGACACGCAAGGAAAATGTGGGAAGTATTCTTTCTCCCCTATCCCCAGGGTTAATTTATATATATATATATATATATATATATATATATATATATATATATATATATATATATATATATATATATTTTTTTTTTTTTTGCTTTGTCGGTCTCCCACGTTTGCGAGGTAGCGCAAGGAAACAGACGAAAGAAATGGCCCAACCAACCCCCATACACATGTATATACATACGTCCACACACGGAAATATACACACCTACACAGCTTTCCATGGTTTACCCCAGACGCTTCACATGCCCTGATTCTATCCACTGACAGCACGTCAACCCCGGTATACCACATCGATTCAATTCACTCTATTCCTTGCCCTCCTTTCACCCTCCTGCATGTTCAGGCCCTGATCACATAAAATCTTTTTCACTCCATCTTTCCACCTCCAATTTGGTCTCCCACTTCTCCTCGTTCCCTCCACCTCCGACACATATATCCTCTTGGTCAATCTTTCCTCACTCATTCTCTCCATGTGCCCAAACCATTTCAAAACACCCTCTTCTGCTCTCTCAACCACGCTCTTTTTATTTCCACACATCTCTCTTACCCTTACGTTACTTACTTGATCAAACTACCTCACACCACACATTGTCCTCAAACATCTCATTTCCAGCACATCCATCCTCCTGCGCACAACTCTATCCATAGCCCACGCCTCGCAACCATACAACATTGTTGGAACCACTATTCCTTCAAACATACCCATTTTTGCTTTCAGAGATAATGTTCTCGACTTCCACACATTCTTCAAAGCTCAAAGGATTTTCGCCCCCTCCCACACCCTATGATCCACTTCCGCTTCCATGGTTCCATCCGCTGCCAGATCCACTCCCATATATCTAAAACACTTTACATCCTCCAGTTTTGCTCCATTCAAACTTACCTCCCAAATGACTTGACCCTCAACCCTACAGTACCTAATAACCTTGCTCTTATTCACATTTACTCTTAACTTTCTTCTTTCACACACTTTACCAAACTCAGTCACCAGCTTCTGCAGTTTCTCGCATCAATCAGCCACCAGTGCTGTATCATCAGCGAACAACAACTGACTCACTTCCTAAGCTCTCTCATTCCCAACAGACTTCATACTTGCCCCTCTTTCCAAAACTCTTGCATTCACCTCCCTAACAACCCCATCCATAAACAAATTAAACAACCATGGAGACATCACACACCCCTGCCGCAAACCTACATTCACTGAGAACCAATCACTTTCCTCTCTTCCTACACGTACACATGCCTTACATCCTCGATAAAAACTTTTCACTGCTTCTAACAACTTGCCTCCCACACCATATATTCTTAATACCTTCCACAGAGCATCTCTATCAACTCTATCATATGCCTTCTCCAGATCCATAAATGCTACATACAAATCCATTTGCTTTTCTAAGTATTTCTCACATACATTCTTCAAAGCAAACTCCTGATCCACACATCCTCTACCACTTCTGAAACCACACTGCTCTTCCCCAATCTGATGCTCTGTACATGCCTTCACCCTCTCAATCAATACCCTCCCATATAATTTACCAGGAATACTCAGCAAACTTATACCTCTGTAATTTGAGCACTCACTCTTATCCCCTTTGCATTTGTACAATGGCACTATGCACGCATTCTGCCAATCCTCAGGCACCTCACCATGAGTCATACATACATTAAATAACCTTACCAACCAGTCAATAATACAGTCACCCCCTTTTTTAATAAATTCCACTGCAATACCATCCAAACCTGCTGCCTTGCCGGCTTTCATCTTCCGCAAAGCTTTAACTACCTCTTCTCTGTTTACCAAATCATTTTCCCTAACCCTCTCACTTTGCACACCACCTCAACCAAAACACCCTATATCTGCCACTCTATCATCAAACACATTCAACAAACCTTCAAAATACTCACTCCATCTCCTTCTCACATCACCACTACTTATTATCACCTCCCCATTTGCGCTCTTCACTGAAGTTCCCATTTCCTCCCTTGTCTTACGCACTTTATTTACCTCCTTCCAGAACATCTTTTTATTCTCCCTAAAATTTAATGATACTCTCTCACCCCAACTCTCATTTGCCTCTTTTTCACCTCTTGCACCTTTCTCTTGACCTCCTGTCTCTTTCTTTTATACATCTCCCACTCAATTGCATTTTTTCCCTGCAAAAATCGTGCAAATGCCTCTCTCTTCTCTTTCACTAATAATCTTACTTCTTCATCCCACCACTCACTACCCTTTCTAATCAACCTACCTCCCACTCTTCTCATGCCACAAGCATCTTTTGCGCAATCCATCGCTGATTCCCTAAATACATCCCATTCCTTACCCACTCCCCTTACTTCCATTGTTCTCACCTTTTTCCATTCTCTACTCAGTCTCTCCTGGTACTTCCTCACACAAGTCTCCTTCCCAAGCTCACTTACTCTCACCACCCTCTTCACCCCAACATTCACTCTTCTTTTCTGAAAACCCATACAAATCTTCACCTTAGCCTCCACAAGATAATGATCAGACATCCCTCCAGTTGCACCTCTCAGCACATTAACATCCAAAAGTCTCTCTTTCGCGCGCCTGTCAATTAACACGTAATCTAATAACGCTCTCTGGCCATCTTTCCTACTTACATACGTATACTTATGCATATCTCACTTTTTAAACCAGGTATTCCCAATTACCAGTCCTTTTTCAGCACATAAATCTACAAGCGCTTCACCATTTCCATTTACAACACTGAACACCCCATGTATACCAATTATTCCCTCAACTGCCACATTACTCACCTTTGCATTCAAATCACCCATCACTATAACCCGGTCTCGTGCATCAAAACCACTAACACACTCATTTAGCTGCTCCCAAAACACTTGCCTCTCATGATCTTTCTTCTCATGCCCAGGTGCATATGCACCAATAATCACCCATCTCTCTCCATCAACTTTCAGTTTTACCCATATTAATCGAGAATTTACTTTCTTACATTCTATCACATACTCCCACAACTCCTGTTTCAGGAATACTGCTACTCCTTCCCTTGCTCTTGTCCTCTCACTATATATATATCTTTTCTTTCTTTTCATACTATTCACTATTTTCCACCTCAGCGAGGTAGCGTTAAGAACAGAGGACCGGGCCTCTGAGGAAACATCCTCACCCAACCCCTTCTCTGTTCCTTCCTTTGGGGAAAAAAAAAAAAAAATAAAAAAAAGAGGGGAAGACTATATATATATATATATATATATATATATATATATATATATATATATATATATATTATATTTTTTTGCTTTGTCGCTGTCTCCCACGTTTGCGAGGTAGCACAAGGAAACAGACGAGAGAAATGGCCCAACCCATCCCCATACACATGTATATATACATACACGTCCACACATGCAAATATACATACCTATACATCTCAATGTACACATATATATACACACACAGGCACATACATATATACCCATGCACACAATTCACACTGTCTGCCTTTATTCATTCCCATCACCACCTCCCCACACATGGAATACCATCCCCCTCTCCCCTCATGTGTGCGAGGTAGCGCTAGGAAAAGACAACAAAAGGCCCCATTCATTCACACTCAGTCTCTAGCTGTCATGCAATAATGCCCGAAACCACAGCTCCCTTTCCACATCCAGGCCCCACACAACTTTCCATGGTTTACCCCAGATGCTTCACATGCCCTGATTCAATCCACTGACAGCACGTCAACCCCAGTATACCACATCGATCCAATTCACTCTATTCCTTGCCCGCCTTTCACCCTCCTGCATGTTCAGGCCCCGATCACTCAAAATCTTTTTCACTCCATCTTTCCACCACCAATTTGGTCTCCCACTTCTCGTTCCCTCCACCTCCGACACATACATCCTCTTGGTCAATCTTTCCTCACTCATTCTCTCCATGTGCCCAAACCGTTTCAAAACACCCTCTTCTGCTCTCTCAACCATGCTCTTTTTATTTCCACACATCTCTCTTACCCTTACATTACTTACTCGATCAAACCACCTCACTCCACACATTGTCCTAAAACATCTCATTTCCAGCACATCCACCCTCCTGCGCACAACTCTATCCATAGCCCACGCCTCGCAACCATACAACATTGTTGGAACCACTATTCCTTCAAACATACCCATTTTTGCTTTCCGAGATAATGTTCTCGACTTCCACACATTCTTCAAGGCTCCTAGGATTTTCGCCCCCTCCCCCCACCCTATGATTCACTTCTGCTTCCATGGTTCCATCCGCTGCCAGATCCACTCCCAGATATCTAAAACACCTTACTTCCTCCAGTTTTTCTCCATTCAAACTTACCTCCCAATTGACTTGACCCTCAACCCTACTGTACCTAATAACCTTGCTCTTATTCACAATTTACTCTTAACTTTCTTCTTTCACACACTTTACCAAACTCAGTCACCAGCTTCTGCAGTTTCTCACATGAATCAGCCACCAGCGCTGTATCATCAGCGAACAACACCTGACTCACTTATATCCTTGATAAAAACTTCTCACTGCTTCTAGCAGCTTACCTTCCACACAAATCCATCTGTTTTTTCAAGTATTTCTCACACACGTTCTTCAAAATAAACAACTGATCTAAACATCCTCTACCACTTGTGTAGCCACACTGCTCATCCCAGTCTGATGCTTTGTACATGCCTTCACCCTCTCAGTCAGTACCTTCCCATACAATCTTCCTGGTATACTCAACAAATTTGTATCTCTGTAGTTTGAACATTCACCTTTATCCTCTTTGCCTTTAAATGATGGTACTATACATGCATTCCACCAATCCTCAGGCACTTCACCATGATCCATACATACACTGAATTCCTTACCAACCAAACAACAGTCACCCCCTTTCTTCATAAGTTCAACTGCAATATAATCCACTCTCACTGCCTTGCCAGATTTCATCTGCAAGGCTTTCACCGCCTCTTCTCTCTTCACCAAGCCACTCTCCCTCATTCTTTCACTTTGCACACCACCCTGACCAAAGCACCCTACATCTGCCACCCTATCATCATACACCTGCCACTCTATCATCAAACACATTCAATAATTCTTCAAAATAACTCTATCTCCTTACTTCATCACTATCTGTTATCAATTCCCCCTTCCCCCCTTCTTAGATGTTCCCATTTGTTCTCTTATCTTTCGCACATTATTTACCTCCTTCCAAAATATATCTTTACTCTCCTAAAAGTTTAATGATACTCTTTCACCCCAACTCTCATTTGCCTTTTTCAACCCTTGCACCTTACTCTTGACTTCCTGCTGCTTTCTTTTATATATATCCCAGTTATTTGTGTTCTTTCCTTGTAAGTACAGCCCAAATGCCTCTCTTTTCTCTTTCACTAACAACTTTAATACTTTACCCCACCACTCACTACCCTTTCTAAACTGCCCACCCCCCACATGCAACATTTATCTATTGCACATGCTATCACTGCTTCCCTAAGTACATCACATTCCTCACCTACTCCCCTCACTTCGTTTGCTGTCACCTTTTGCCATTCTACACTCAATCTTTCCTAATACCTCTTCACACAAGTCTCCTTTCCAAGCTCACTTACTCTCACAACTCTCCTCTCCCCTACACTCTCTCCTCTTTTTTGAAAACATCTACAAAGCTTCACCTTTGCATCCACAAGATAGTGATCAGACATCCCACCAGCTGCCCCTTTCAGCACATTTACATCCAAAAGTCTCTCTTTTACATGCCTAGCAATCAATATGTAATCTAATAATTCCCTTTGACCATCTATCCTACTCACATATGTATACTTGTGTTAATCTACCTTTTTAAACCAATCACCTGTTTATTTTCAGCACACAAATCCACAAGTTTTTCACCATTTTCATTAAAAAAAACTGACTACTTCATGCACACTGCCACATTACTCACTTTTGCATTTAAATCACCCATCACTAATACCCAGTCTCATGCACCAAAACTGCTGTCACACTCACTCAGCTGCTCCCATAATACTTGCCTCTCATGATCTTTCTTCTCATGACCAAGTGCATAAGCACCAATAATCACCCATCTCTTGCCATCTACTTCCAGTTTTACCCAGTTAAGTCTAGAATTTACTTCCTTACACTCTATCACATACTCCTGCATCAGGAGTAGTGCTACTCCTTCCTGAGACAGTTCCAAACAATTCTTCCTATTACCCTTGAGCTTCATTTTACTCAGAGCCAGAACATCCAGGTTTCATTCCTCAAACGTAATACCTATCTCTCCTTTCTTCTCAACTTGGAATACACATTCAGACACTCCAATCTTATCCTTCAAGGAGAATGAACACTCCCTGCCTAGCTCCTTCTGCTTTCTCTTTTAACATATGCTTGCCATTTCCCTTGTGAGTGATGGAGCATCAAGAACAGATGATTGAGCTTCAGAGGGAGAATTCCTCACTTGGCTCCTTGCTCTTTTCCTCTTTTTTGAAAGTAATACAGGAAGGGAGGATTTCCAGCCACCCACTCCTGCCCTCTTGGTCACCTTCTAGGACACCTCAAAAATATGTATGCAGTATTCTTTCTCCCCAATCCCTTAAAAAAATATCTGTAAAGTATAAGATATAACTTATTGTTTCATTCACCATAACTGAAAATGTTTTTGATTCAAATACATCAACTTGCCACGCCTCATCTAACTGAATTGAAAATGGTCTACTGTATCACCTATATTTCCATTACCTTTCATAATACATAACTTATTTTCATCTGTATACGGTAAGCCTATTAAGTTAGCCTTCAAGGAAAAGGTTAGAACTGTCAAAAGTAAAGGAAGCAAAAGAGGGTTTTGTGCCCACAGTTTGTAAAACATCTGAAATCAACTATAAATTCATACTAATGATGGTTGATGGGAAGGTGTGTCAAGCTGCAACTCAAACCCTCTCTACTGATTCCTGTTATTTGTACCAACCAAAAACGAACCTCTCAGCACTGAATAACATTAGGGTGAAAAATGTTGCTAGAGAAACTGTAGCATGGACTATCCCCTCTCCTTATCCCTATAATTTCAATGGAATGCTTATTGTACAGTGCTTAATGCATGAAAAAAAAAATATGGATGGTTAAAGATAAAAACAAAAGCATTGTTAATCATGAAAATACAAAAATCTAGAGTGAACTTAAAAATCCAAAAGGGAATAAATGCTGACAAACCAACACAAAAGTGGCACAAGGAACCATGGTTATATATCAAGATTTTTTGTGATAGTAAAACAGACAAAGATGAAAACACACACCAAGCAAACTGGGTATTACTGATTTTATATCTGATACTGATCCATACCTGTTCTGGCATGTAAACCTTCTCTAAAAATTTCTTGAGTTCCACTTTCACATGCTCTGAAGCCTTTACAACAGCTGGTGCAGCCCCACTTGACAGTCGAATTTCTCAGGCCGGATAAAATTTTGAAGATAGCCCTGGCTAGCAGTAAATTTACTTTCACTGACTGGCTTACCTTCTTCTTCATCAACTCCTCTTGAATTTTGATGGCTTTATTTTTAACAATTTTCACTTGCATTAGTTGTACACATTATACTATCAGTGCATCTTTTATCTTCAAATGTATAAGCATCCTGGGATGCACTGCGATCTCCAAAACTGGTGGCTCTCTTGACAGATTCGCTTTTCTTCAATAGGGTGTAAATGCTACTCTCATTAATGCCATAATGGCGAACAACTGCTGAAGTACTGGCCCCATGCTCAAGCTCATTATCTTGATCAACTTCAAACACAGAAGGAGTGCTTGCAAGATGCCCAGGCAGAGTGGTGTCTGGTTCAAGTGGGCAGCAGTGTAGAAATATAAAAGTGGCAAATGATGTGTCTTTACACTTGAATACTAGCAGAGAACTGATGTGGTGGGCAGCATTGCACACACAGCATTGTTACCCTAGGACACACAGCCAGCTGGGCTCACGTTCAACCGTGACAACTCATTTTACAGTGAAAAAATGGGAGTAATTAAGGAGCCTGTGCTATATCAAGATCATCATATTAAATCACAGTGTATTGTGACACTACTGTATCTTTCTTCTCTCTTTCATCAGCAACTTTACTTCATCATATCACCACTCATTACTCTTTCTCCCCTCCCCACCTCCCACCTTCTGCATACCACACATTTTTTTCACATATACATAATTCCTTCCTACCCTTGGAGTCCCTTTTATCTTCATGAGGCTCTGAAGCACTCTGGAAGCTTGTCACATACATTGTTCAGAACATGGGTCACAAAATGTAGTAATGTTATATACGTATCTATGCATGGAGAGTGTAGGGCAACTGAGCAGCAAGTGCTCAGTGTCTTCAATGTAGTATGCACTGTGGGCACGAAGGTCTCGGGATATTTTGAAAAGGTGTCTACAGTGTTGCAGAGGTTGATGATATCCACAGCAAAGATGGGAAAGGGTAACCTGTGTTTGTCTAAGGAGTAATGCTTCTGATATTTTCATGTCTGATGTGATGGGGTTTAAGACTGAGTTGGGAGAGCAGTTGTTCAGTGCTTGACAGGTTATTCCATTGTGCATGTGTTTTGTCAATGTCCTATATATCTTCAAGCTGTAGTCACAGAAAAAAAGTCCACATAAAATCTGGGCCTTAAGTGAATTATAGAGAGGTTAATGAACAGGAAAAAGAAGAGATAAGGGAAAGTTTTTATGAATTTTGGAGGATGTGAAATTCCTTTTTAAAAAGTCACAGCTCAGTTACTGAGAAAGACATCAGTAGAAGGTAGAAAGTTCCAAAGCCTTGAGGAGTAGGAAAGAAACAGTTATCAAAACAGCCCACCTACGAGTAGCCAACGTTCGCACAGCAATCATGAATCGCAGCAGCTTGCTGAACACTGTAATGGGAGCACACAAGAAACCCGCTCTCATTAGCAAAAACCAAATCAATACCAATAGAAAAAGGAAAGTGAACCAACACTGCAGTATAAGGAAAATGGGTAAAGTTTTGAAGGTGGCCTGGATGAACTGATGTTGGACCGCTTTTTGACTCAATTCTGTCAAGGTTTGCATAACTAGAACCACACCAAATGTTAAAGCAGTCCTGCATATGAAGGCAGATCAATTCTTTGTATAAATGGAACAATTGTTCAGAAAAAAAAATTCTTAAAGGCAGACTCTGCAATTTCTGAAATACGGGGTTTTCAAGACAGAATGTATATAATAGTAATACCAAGTATGTTCACCGAGTTAACCAAGATAGAGGAAAGTTGAGAGGAATTTTCAATAGAGGTGGGCAGAAGCTCTGTCTTGGAGCCAATAAACTTAACCAGATTTTGGTTATCCAACTGAAATATCCTGCCCAAGTATGAGTTTACTGAGGAAGCTGTGTCAAGATGAGATGCAGATCGAGAGAGAAAAGAAGGATCAGAATTTGAAGGATATGGAGGGATGCAGTGTTGAGTCATCAGCATATGAAAGCATTTGGTTATTTGTAAAGGAAAGGATATCACTAATAAAAATGAAAAGTGTAGGAGACAGGATAGAACCTTAAGAAAAAAAAAAAAGAGGTAGAGGCTGATCCATGCAAAAGACAGAATGGTCAAAGAGGAAGCTAGATATGAGGGAGCAAAGTGATGGAGGGAAGCCAAAATGGGGGGAGCTTATCTATATAAATGAAACAGAGACCTGAGGACCTGACAGAGGAAAGGACAGGGAATGGAAGGCGAAACTCTTGCACCTGATGGGGAAGCAACGGCTGGAGATATCTGTCATACTGTCAAAACACCCAGAAGTTTTATAAAGCAAACCTAGACCAACCTAACTGACAAGCTATGATGAAGACATGTGAGATGCCCGGGTCATTAAACATGCTCCGTACAGGGTAAGTTCACAAAGAGCAACAATCCTTCAAAAGAAGCTAAACTACATGCTGGAGCACGATCCAACTGAGCCGTGTCAGTTGGAGTGGCACTTGTCGGTGACCCTTGTATCCAAACCTAATGGGACCTCTCCGTTCTGTATCAACTACCGATATGTCATTGAGATAATGAGGACTGATGTTTACCCCCTCCTATGTATGGAAGATTGCATATGGAACAAGTGAGTGAAGAAAGGTTGACAAAAAAGATACAAGGATATGTGTGTCAGAGGTGGAGGGAACAAGTTTGCTTATCATTCCTGGAAAATTTAATGGGAGGGTATTTATTGAGAGGGTGAAGCAATGTACAGAGCTTGAGATTGGAGAAAGGCAGTGTGGTTTTAAAAGTGGTAGAGGATGAGTGGATCAGGGGAGAAGTGGGAGACCAAATTGGAGGTGGAAGGCTGGAGTGAAAATGATTTTTGAGCGATCAGGGACTGAACATACAGGAGGGTGAAAGGTGTGCAAGGAATAGAGTGAACTGGAACAATGTGGTATACCGGGGTGGATGTGGTGTCAATGGATTGAACCAGGGCATGTGAAACATCTGGGGTGAACCATGGAAAGTTTTGTGGGGCACATCCACCCTGGTATACCACATCGTACCAATTCACTCTGTTCCTTACATATGTTTCACTCCTGTATGTGCAAGTCCCTGACTGCTCAAAATCTATTTCACTCCATCCTTCCACCTACAATTTGATCACCCACTTCTCCTCATTCCCTCCACCTCTGACACATATATCCTCTTTGTCAATCTTTCCTCACTCATTCTCTCCATGTGACCAAACCATTTCAATACATCCTCTCCTGTTCTCTCAACCACACTCATTCTATTACCACACATCTCTCTTACCCTTTCATTACTTAGTCGATCAAACCCCCTCACACCACATACTGTCCTTAAACATTTCATTTCCAACACATCCACCCTCATCCGCACAACCCTATCTATAGCCCACGCCTCGCAACCATATAACATTGTTGGAACCACTATTCCTTCAAACATACCCATTTTTGCTCTCCGAGATAACATTCTGGCCTTCCACACATTCATCAACGCTCCCAGAACCTTCGACCCCTCCCTAACCCTGTGACTCACTTCCACTTCCATGGTTCAATCCACTGCTAAATCCACTCACAGATATCTAAAACAGTTCACTTCTTCCAGTTTTTCTCCATTCAAATTTACCTCCCAATCAACTTGTCCCTCAATCCTACTGAACCAAATAATCTTGCTCTAATTCACATTTACTCTCAGCTTTCTTTTTTCACACAATTTACCAAACTCAGTCACCAACTTCGGCAGTTTCTCACCTGAATCAGCCACCAGCGTTGTACTATCAGCGAACAACAACTGACTCACTTCCCAAGCCCTCTCATTCACAACAGACTGCATACTTGCCCCTCTCTCCAAAACTCTTGCATTCATCTCCCTAACAATCCCATCCAGAAACAAATTAACCAACATGGAGATATCATGCACCCCTGCCAAAAACCGACATGCACTGGGAACCAATCACTTTCCTCTCTTCCTACTCGTACACATGCCTTACATCCTCAATAAAAACTTTTCACTACTTCCAGAAACTCACCTCCCACACCAACTACTCTTATATGTTCCACAGAGCATCTCTATCAACTCTTATCATATGCCTCCTCCAGATCCAAAAATGCTACAAACAAATCCATTTGCTTTTCTAAGTATTTCTCACATACATTCTTCAAAGCAAATACCTGATCCACACATCCTCTACCACTTCTGAAACCACACTGCTCTTCCCCTATCTGATGCCCTGTACATGCCTTGACCCTTTCAATCAATACCCTCCCATATAATTTCCCAGGAATACTCAACAAACTTTTACCTCTGTAATTTGAACACTCATCTTGATCCCCTTTGCCTTTGTACAATGGCACTATGCATGCATTCTGCCAATCCTCAAGCACATACATCACCATGAACCATACATACATTGAATATCTTCACCAACCAGTCAACAACACAGTCACCCCCTTTTCTAATATATTCCATGGCAATACCATCCAAACCCACTACCTTGCTGGCTTTCATCTTCTGCCAAGCTTTCACTACTCCGTTTACCAAACCATTCTCCCTGACCCTCTCACTTCGCACACTAACTCAATCAAAACACCCTATATCTGCCACTCTTATTATCAAAAACATTCAACAAACCTTAAAAATACTCACTCCATCTCCCTCTCACTTCACCACTACTTGTCATTACCTCTCTAATAGTCCCCTTCACTGATGTTCCCATTTCATCTCTTGTCTTATGTACTTTATTTACCTCCTTCCAAAACATCTTTTTATTCTCCCTAAAATTTAATCATACTCTCTCACCCTAACTCTCATTTGCCCTCTTTTTCACCTGTTGCACCTTTCTCTTGACCTCCTGCCTCTTTCTTCTATTTATATATTTTATCAATATTATTATTTTAGTTTGTCGCTGTCTCCTGCATTAGCGAGGTAGCGCAAGGAAACAGACGAAAAAATGGCCCAACCCACCCAAATACACATGTATATACATACACGTCCACACACACAAATATACATACCTATACATTTCAATGCATATATATATATATATATATATATATATATATATATATATATATATATATATATATATACATATATATATATATATATATATATATATATATATATATATATATACATATATATATATATCTTTTTTTCTTTCTTTTAAACTATTCGCCATTTCCCGCGTTAGCGAGGTAGCGCTAAGAACAGAGGACTGGGCCTTTTTTGGAATATCCTCAACTGGCCCCCTCTGTTCCTTCTTTTGGAAAATTTAAAAAAAAAAGAGAGGGGAGGATTTCCAGCCCCCCGCTCCCTCCCCTTTTAGTCGCCTTCTACGACACGCAGGGAATACGTGGGAAGTATTCTTAATCCCCTATCCCCAGGGATATATATATATATATATATATATATATATATAAATATATATATACACAGACATATACATATATACACATGTACATAATTCATACTGTCTGCCTCTATTCATTCCCAATGCCACCCCGCCACACATGAAATAACAACCCCCTCCCCCCGCATGTGCACGAGGTAGCGCTGGGAAAAGACAACTAAGGCCACATTTGCTCACACTCAGTCTCTAGCTGTCATGTACAAGATATTCTTTCATTGAAATGTGATCAAAGGGAGCATTTTTTTCAAAGTGATAGAGATGGAAAGCAAAAAGGTGTTTTTCATGAATGTACTGGAAAAGTTGAGGTCCAGATAAACTTTTGGTCTGTCAAGGCTTTATTATGGCGGATGACCAACTACCTACCCTCATGTATCCAAGATATAGTTGTACTTTGTGTAATGAAGACAACTGAGAAACATCATAAGCCAATATTCCAGTTCCATGATAAGAGAAGTGGACCAGTCAGTATGACACAGTGGTTAAATTGATGAAAACTACTATTGACGTTGTGTAAATAAGTTATACATTTCCATTTTCCATAGCCAGAGGTTGAACCATTATGTGATATTCATTTTTTCATGTCATTTCAAGCTAGAAGTTTCAGTTTTCTAAATTATTTCTTACATTTTTCATATGTTATATTCTTCTTTTTTAATTTTGCTTTGTCGCTGTCTCCCGCGTTTGCGAGGTAGCGCAAGGAAACAGACGAAAGAAATGGCCCAACCCACCCCCATACACATGTATATACACACACGTCCACACATGCAAATATACATACCTATACATCTCAATGTACACATATATATACACACACAGACACATACATATATACCCACGCACACAATTCACACTGTCTGCCTTTATTCATTCCCATCGCCACCTCGCCACACATGGAATACCATTCCCCTCCCCCACTCAGTCTCTAGCTGTCATGCAATAATGCCCGAAACCACAGCTCCCTTTCCACATCCAGGCCCCAAAAAGCTTTCCATGGTTTACCCCAGACGCTTCACATGCCCTGATTCAATCCACTGACAGCACGTCAACCCCGGTATACCACATCGCTCCAATTCACTCTATTCCTTGCCCTCCTTTCACCCTCCTGCATGTTCAGGCCCCGATCACACAAAATCTTTTTCACTCCATCTTTCCACCTCCAATTTGGTCTCCCACTTCTCCTCGTTCCCTCCACCTCCGACACATATATCCTCTTGGTCAATCTTTCCTCACTCATTCTCTCCATGTGCCCAAACCATTTCAAAACACCCTCTTCTGCTCTCTCAACCAAGCTCTTTTTATTTCCACACATCTCTCTTACCCTTACATTACTTACTCGATCAAACCACCTCACACCACACACTGTCCTCAAACATCTCATTTCCAGTACATCCACCCTCCTGCGCACAACTCTATCCATAGCCCACGCCTCGCAACCATACAACATTGTTGGAACCACTATTCCTTCAAACATACCCATTTTTGCTTTCCGAGATAATGTTCTCGACTTCCACACATTCTTCAAGGCTCCCAAGATTTTCGCCCCCTTCCCCACCCTATGATTCACTTCCGCTTCCATGGTTCCATCCGCTGCCAGATCCACTCCCAGATATCTAAAACACTTTACTTCCTCCAGTTTTTCTCCATTCAAACTTACCTCCCAATTGACTTGACCCTCAACCCTACTGTACCTAATAACCTTGCTCTTATTCACATTTACTCTTAACTTTCTTCTTTCACACACTTTACCAAACTCAGTCACCAGCTTCTGCAGTTTCTCACATGAATCGGCCACCAGCGCTGTATCATCAGCGAACAACAACTGACTCACTTCCCAAGCTCTCTCATCCACAACAGACTTCATTCTTGCCCCTCTTTCCAAAACTCATGCATTCACCTCCCTAACAACCCCATCCATAAACAAATTAAACAACCATGGAGACATCACACACCCCTGCCGCAAACCTACATTCACTGAGAACCAATCACTTTCCTCTCTTCCTACACGTACACATGCCTTACATCCTCGATAAAAACTTTTCACTGCTTCTAACAACTTGCCACCCACACCATATATTCTTAATACCTTCCACATTTTTCATATGTATATATATATATATATATATATATATATATATATATATATATATATATATATATATATATATATATGTGTGTGTGTGTGTATGTGTGTATATGTATGTATGATGATACAGCGCTGGTGGCTGATTCATGTGAGAAACTGCAGAAGCTGGTGACTGAGTTTGGAAAAGTGTGTGGAAGAAGAAAGCTAAGAGTAAATGTGAATAAGAGCAAGGTTATTAGGTACAGTAGGGTTGAGGGTCAAGACAATTGGGAGGTGAGTTTGAATGGAGAAAAACTGGAGGAAGTGAAGTGTTTTAGATATCTGGGAGTGGATCTGGCAGCGGATGGAACCATGGAAGCGGAAGTGGATCATAGGGTGGGGGAGGGGGCGAAAATCCTGGGGGCCTTGAAGAATGTGTGGAAGTCGAGAACATTATCTCGGAAAGCAAAAATGGGTATGTTTGAAGGAATAGTGGTTCCAACAATGTTGTATGGTTGCGAGGCGTGGGCTATGGATAGAGTTGTGCGCAGGAGGATGGATGTGCTGGAAATGAGATGTTTGAGGACAATGTGTGGTGTGAGGTGGTTTGATCGAGTGAGTAACGTAAGGGTAAGAGAGATGTGTGGTAATAAAAAGAGCGTGGTTGAGAGAGCAGAAGAGGGTGTTTTGAAGTGGTTTGGGCACATGGAGAGGATGAGTGAGGAGACATTGACCAAGAAGATATATGTGTCGGAGGTGGAGGGAACAAGGAGAAGAGGGAGACCAAATTGGAGGTGGAAGGATGGAGTGAAAAGGATTTTGTGTGATCGGGGCCTGAACATGCAGGAGGGTGAAAGGAGGGCAAGGAATAGAGTGAATTGGAGCGATGTGGTATACCGGGGGTGACGTGCTGTCAGTGGATTGAATCGGGGCATGTGAAGCATCTGGGGTAAACCATGGAAAGCTGTGTAGGTATGTATATTTGCGTGTGTGGACGTATGTATATACATGTGTATGGGGGGGGGTTGGGCCATTTCTTTCGTCTGTTTCCTTGCGCTACCTCGCAAACGCGGGAGACAGCGACAAAGTATAATAAAAAAATAAAATATAATATAATATACACATATATTATATATGTGTATATTATAGGATAATATACATAAGTATACTTATGTAAGTAAGTGAGCTTGGGAAGGAGACTTGTGTGAGGAAGTACCAGAAGAGACTGAGTAGAGAATGGAAAAAGGTGAGAACAATGGAAGTAAGGGGAGTGGGGGAGGAATGGGATGTATTTAGGGAATCAGTGATGGATTGCGCAAAAGATGCTTGTGGCATGAGAAGAGTGGGAGGTGGGTTGATTAGAAAGGGTAGTGAGTGGTGGGATGAAGAAGTAAGAGTATTAGTGAAAGAGAAGAGAGAGGCATTTGCACGATTTTTGCAGGGAAAAAATGAAATTGAGTGGGAGACGTATAAAAGAAAGAGACAGGAGGTCAAGAGAAAGGTGCAAGAGGTGAAAAAAAGGGCAAATGAGAGTTGGGGTGAGAGAATATCATTAAATTTTAGGGAGAATAAAAAGATGTTCTGGAAGGAGGTAAATAAAGTGCGTAAGACAAGGGAGGAAATGGGAACTTCAGTGAAGAGCGCAAATGGGGAGGTGATAATAAGTAGTGGTGATGTGAGAAGGAGATGGAGTGTGTATTTTGAAGGTTTGTTGAATGTGTTTGATGATAGAGTGGCAGATATAGGGTGTTTTGGTCGAGGTGGTGTGCAAAGTGAGAAGGGTTAGGGAAAATGATTTGGTAAACAGAGAAGAGGTAGTAAAAGCTTTGCGGAAGATGAAAGCCGGCAAGGCAGCAGGTTTGGATGGTATTGCAGTGGAATTTATTAAAAAAAGGGGGTGACTGTATTGTTGACTGGTTGGTAAGGTTATTTAATGTATGTATGACTCACGGTGAGGTGCCTGAGGATTGGCGGAATGCGTGCATAGTGCCATTGTACAAAGGCAAAGGGGATAAGAGTGAGTGCTCAAATTACAGAGGTATAAGTTTGTTGAGTTTGTTTTATCCCTGGGGATAGGGGAGAAAGAATACTTCCCACGTATTCCCTGCGTGTCGTAGAAGGCGACTAAAAGGGGAGGGAGCGGGGGGCTGGAAATCCTCCCCTCTCATTTTTTTTTGATTTTCCAAAAGAAGGAACAGAGAACGAGGCCAGGTGAGGATATTCCCTCAGAGGCCCAGTCCTCTGTTCTTAACGCTACCTTGCTAACGCGGGAAATGGCGAATAGTATGAAAGAAAGAAAGAAGTTTGTTGAGTATTCCTGGTAAATTATATGGGAGGGTATTGATTGAGAGGGTGAAGGCATGTACAGAGCATCAGATTGGGGAAGAGCAGTGTGGTTTCAGAAGTGGTAGAGGATGTGTGGATCAGGTGTTTGCTTTGAAGAATGTATGTGAGAAATACTTAGAAAAGCAAATGGATTTGTATGTAGCATTTATGGATCTGGAGAAGGCATATGATAGAGTTGATAGAGATGCTCTGTGGAAGGTATTAAGAATATATGGTGTGGGAGGCAAGTTGTTAGAAGCAGTGAAAAGTTTTTATCGAGGAAGTAAGGCATGTGTACGCGTAGGAAGAGAGTAAAGTGATTGGTTCTCAGTGAATGTAGGTTTGCGGCAGGGGTGTGTGATGTCTCCATGGTTGTTTAATTTGTTTATGGATGGGGTTGTTAGGGAGGTGAATGCAAGAGTTTTGGAAAGAGGGGCAAGTATGAAGTCTGTTGGGGATGAGAGAGCTTGGGAAGTGAGTCAGTTGTTGTTCGCTGATGATACAGCGCTGGTGGCTGATTCATGTGAGAAACTGCAGAAGCTGGTGACTGAGTTTGGTAAAGTGTGTGAAAGAAGAAAGTTAAGAGTAAATGTGAATAAGAGCAAGGTTATTAGGTACAGTAGGGTTGAGGGTCAAGTCAATTGGGAGGTGAGTTTGAATGGAGAAAAACTGGAGGAAGTGAAGTGTTTTAGATATCTGGGAGTGGATCTGGCAGCGGATGGAACCATGGAAGCGGAAGTGGATCATAGGGTGGGGGAGGGGGCGAAAATTCTGGGGGCCTTGAAGAATGTGTGGAAGTCGAGAACATTATCTCGGAAAGCAAAAATGGGTATGTTTGAAGGAATAGTGGTTCCAACAATGTTGTATGGTTGCGAGGCGTGGGCTATGGATAGAGTTGTGCGCAGGAGGATGGATGTGCTGGAAATGAGATGTTTGAGGACAATGTGTGGTGTGAGGTGGTTTGATCGAGTGAGTAACGTAAAGGTAAGAGAGATGTGTGGAAATAAAAAGAGCGTGGTTGAGAGAGCAGAAGAGGGTGTTTTGAAGTGGTTTGGGCACATGGAGAGAATGAGTGAGGAAAGATTGACCAAGAGGATATATGTGTCGGAGGTGGAGGGAACGAGGAGAAAAGGGAGACCAAATTGGAGGTGGAAAGATGGAGTGAAAAAGATTTTGTGTGATCGGGGCCTGAACATGCAGGAGGGTGAAAGGAGGGCAAGGAATAGAGTGAATTGGAGCGATGTGGTATACCGGGGTTGACGTGCTGTCAGTGGATTGAATCAAGGCATGTGAAGCGTCTGGGGTAAACCATGGAAAGCTGTGTAGGTATGTATATTTGCGTGTGTGGACGTATGTATATACATGTGTATGGGGGGTGGGTTGGGCCATTTCTTTCGTCTGTTTCCTTGCGCTACCTCGCAAACGCGGGAGACAGCGACAAAGTATAAAAAAATATATATATATATATATATATATATATATATATATATATATATATATATATCTTTCAATTTTACCCATATTAATCGAGAATTTACTTTCTTACATTCTATCACATACTCCCACAACTCCTGTTTCAGGAGTATTGCTACTCCTTCCCTTGCTCTTGTCCTCTCACCTGGGCATGAGAAGAAAGATCATGAGAGGCAAGTGTTTTGGGAGCAGCTAAATGAGTGTGTTAGCGGTTTTGATGCACGAGACCGGGTTATAGTGATGGGTGATTTGAATGCAAAGGTGAGTAATGTGGCAGTTGAGGGAATAATTGGTATGCATGGGGTGTTCAGTGTTGTAAATGGAAATGGTGAAGAGCTTGTAGATTTATGTGCTGAAAAAGGACTGATGATTGGGAATACCTGGTTTAAAAAGCGAGATATACATAAGTATACTTATGTAAGTAGGAGAGATGGCCAGAGAGCGTTATTGGATTACGTGTTAATTGACAGGCGTGCGAAAGAGAGACTTTTGGATGTTAATGTGCTGAGAGGTGCAACTGGAGGGATGTCTGATCATTATCTTGTGGAGGCTAAGGTGAAGATTAGTATGGGTTTTCAGAAAAGAGGAGTGAATGTTGGGGTGAAGAAGGTGGTGAGAGTAAGTGAGCTTGGGAAGGAGACCTGTGTGGGGAAGTACCAGGAGAGACTGTGTACAGAATGGAAAAAGGTGAGAACAATGGAAGTAAGGGGAGTCGGGGAGGAATGGGATGTATTTAGGGAATCAGTGATGGATTGCGCAAAAGATGCTTGTGGCATGAGAAGAGTGGGAGGTGGGCTGTTTAGAAAGGGTAGTGAGTGGTGGGATGAAGAAGTAAGAGTATTAGTGAAAGAGAAGAGAGAGGCATTTGGACGATTTTTGCAGGGAAAAAATGCAATTGAGTGGGAGAAGTATAAAAGAAAGAGACAGGAGGTCAAGAGAAAGGTGCAAGAGGTGAAAAAAAGGGCAAATGAGAGTTGGGGTGAGAGACTATCAGTAAATTTTAGGGAGAATAAAAAGATGTTCTGGAAGGAGGTAAATAGGGTGCGTAAGACAAGGGAGCAAATGGGAACTTCAGTGAAGGGCGTAAATGGGGAGGTGATAACAAGTAGCGGTGATGTGAGAAGGAGATGGAATGAGTATTTTGAAGGTTTGTTGAATGTGTCTGATGACAGAGTGGCAGATATAGGGTGTTTTGGTCGAGGTGGTGTGCAAAGTGAGAGGGTTAGGGAAAATGATTTGGTAAACAGAGAGGAGGTAGTAAAAGCTTTGCGGAAGATGAAAGCCGGCAAGGCAGCAGGTTTGGATGGTATTGCAGTGGAATTTATTAAGAAAGGGGGTGACTGTATTGTTGACTGGTTGGTAAGGTTATTTAATGTATGTATGACTCATGGTGAGGTGCCTGAGGATTGGCGGAATGCGTGCATAGTGCCATTGTACAAAGGCAAAGGGGATAAGAGTGAGTGCTCAAATTACAGAGGTATAAGTTTGTTGAGTATTCCTGGTAAATTATATGGGAGGGTATTGATTGAGAGGGTGAAGGCATGTACAGAGCATCAGATTGGGGAAGAGCAGTGCGGTTTCAGAAGTGGTAGAGGATGTGTGGATCAGGTGTTTGCTTTGAAGAATGTATGTGAGAAATACTTAGAAAAGCAAATGGATTTGTATGTAGCATTTATGGATCTGGAGAAGGCATATGATAGAGTTGATAGAGATGCTCTGTGGAAGGTATTAAGAATATATGGTGTGGGAGGCAAGTTGTTAGAAGCAGTGAAAAGTTTTTATCGAGGATGTAAGGCATGTGTACGTGTAGGAAGAGAGGAAAGTGATTGGTTCTCAGTGAATGTAGGTTTGCGGCAGGGGTGTGTGATGTCTCCATGGTTGTTTAATTTGTTTATGGATGGGGTTGTAAAGGAGGTAAATGCAAGAGTCCTGGAAAGAGGGGCAAGTATGAAGTCTGTTGGGGATGAGAGAGCTTGGGAAGTGAGTCAATTGTTGTTCGCTGATGATACAGCGCTGGTGGCTGATTCATGTGAGAAACTGCAGAAGCTGGTGACTGAGTTTGGTAAAGTGTGTGGAAGAAGAAAGTTGAGAGTAAATGTGAATAAGAGCAAGGTTATTAGGTACAGTAGGGGTGAGGGTCAAGTCAATTGGGAGGTGAGTTTGAATGGAGAAAAACTGGAGGAAGTGAAGTGTTTTAGATATCTGGGAGTGGATCTGTCAGCGGATGGAACCATGGAAGCGGAAGTGGATCATAGAGTGGGGGAGGGGGCGAAAATTTTGGGAGCCTTGAAAAATGTGTGGAAGTCGAGAACATTATCTCGGAAAGCAAAAATGGGTATGTTTGAGGGAATAGTGGTTCCAACAATGCTGTATGGTTGCGAGGCGTGGGCTATGGATAGAGATGTGTGCAGGAGGATGGATGTGCTGGAAATGAGATGTTTGAGGACAATGTGTGGTGTGAGGTGGTTTGATCGAGTAAGTAACGTAAGGGTAAGAGAGATGTGTGGAAATAAAAAGAGCGTGGTCGAGAGAGCAGAAGAGGGTGTTTTGAAATGGTTTGGGCACATGGAGAGAATGAGTGAGGAGAGATTGACCAAGAGGATATATGTGTCGGAGGTGGAGGGAACGAGGAGAAGAGGGAGACCAAATTGGAGGTGGAAAGATGGAGTGAAAAAGATTTTGTGTGATCGGGGCCTGAACATGCAGGAGGGTGAAAGGAGGGCAAGAAATAGAGTGAATTGGAGTCATGTGGTATACAGGGGTTGACGTGCTGTCAGTGGATTGAAGCAAGGCATGTGAAGCGTCTGGGGTAAACCATGGAAAGCTGTGTAGGTATGTATATTTGCGTGTCTGGACGTGTGTATGTACATGTGTATGGGGGGGGGGTTGGGCCATTTCTTTCGTCTGTTTCCTTGCGCTACCTCGCAAACGCGGGAGACAGCGACAAAGTATAAAAAAAAAAAAAAAAAAATATATATATATCTGTTCAGCATGCATTCCCTGTGTGTCATAGAAAGTGACTAAAGGGGTCAGGAGCGCGAGGCTAGAAACCCTCCCCTCCTTGTATTTAGGGAAAAAAAGAAGGAAGTGTTTTAGATATCTGGGAGTGGATCTGGCAGCGGATGGAACCGCGGAAGTGGATCATAGGGTGGCGGGGGGGGCGAAAATCCTGGGAGCCTTGAAGAATGTGTGGAAGTCGAGAACATTATCTCGGAAAGCAAAAATGGGTATGTTTGAAGGAATAGTGGTTCCAACAATGTTGTATGGTTGCGAGGCGTGGGCTATGGATAGAGTTGTGCGCAGGAGGATGGATGTGCTGGAAATGAGATGTTTGAAGACAATGTGTGGTGTGAGGTGGTTTGATCAAGTAAGTAACGTAAGGGTAAGAGAGATGTGTGGAAATAAAAAGAGCGTGGTTGAGAGAGCAGAAGAGGGTGTTTTGAAGTGGTTTGGGCACATGGAGAGAATGAGTGAGGAAAGATTGACCAAGAGGATATATGTGTCGGAGGTGGAGGGAACGAGGAGAAGAGGGAGACCAAATTGGAGGTGGAAAGATGGAGTGAAAAAGATTTTGTGTGATCGGGGCCTGAACATGCAGGAGGGTGAAAGGAGGGCAAGGAATAGAGTGAATTGGATTGATGTGGTATACCGGGGTTGACGTGCTGTCAGTGGATTGAATAAGGGCATGTGAAGCGTCTGGGGTAAACCATGGAAAGCTGTGTAGGTATGTATATTTGCATGTGTGGACGTATGTATATACATGTGTATGGGGGTGGGTTGGACCATTTCTTTTGTCTGTTTCCTTGCGCTACCTCGCAAACGTGGGAGACAGCGACAAAGCAAAAATGTATATATATATATATTATTATTTATTTATTTTATTATACTTTGTCGCTGTCTCCCGCGTTTGCGAGGTAGCGCAAGGAAACAGACGAAAGAAATGGCCCAACCCCCACCCCCCCATACACATGTATATACATACGTCCACACATGCAAATATACATACCTACACAGCTATCCATGGTTTTTCCAAGACGCTTCACATGCCTTGATTCAATCCACTGATAGCACGTCAACCCCAGTATACCACATCGCTCCAATTCACTCTATTCCTTGCCCTCCTTTCACCCTCCTGCATGTTCAGGCCCCGATCACACAAAATCTTTTTCACTCCATCTTTCCACCTCCAATTTGGTCTCCCTTTTCTCCTCGTTCCCTCCACCTCCGACACATATATCCTCTTGGTCAATCTTTCCTCACTCATTCTCTCCATGTGCCCAAACCACTTCAAAACACCCTCTTCTGCTCTCTCAACCACGCTCTTTTTATTTCCACACATCTCTCTTACCTTTACGTTACTCACTCGATCAAACCACCTCACACCACACATTGTCCTCAAACATCTCATTTCCAGCACATCCATCCTCCTGCGCACAACTCTATCCATAGCCCACGCCTCGCAACCATACAACATTGTTGGAACCACTATTCCTTCAAACATACCCATTCTTCAAGGCCCCCAGAATTTTTGCCCCCTCCCCCACCCTATGATCCACTTCTGCTTCCATGGTTCCATCCACTGCCAGATCCACTCCCAGATATCTAAAACACTTCACTTCCTCCAGTTTTTCTCCATTCAAACTCACCTCCCAATTTACTTGACCCTCAACCCTACTGTACCTAATAACCTTGCTCTTATTCACATTTACTCTTAACTTTCTTCTTCCACACACTTTACCAAACTCAGTCACCAGCTTCTGCAGTTTCTCACATGAATCAGCCACCAGCGCTGTATCATCAGCGAACAACAACTGACTCACTTCCCAAGCTCTCTCATCCCCAACAGACTTCATACTTGCCCCTCTTTCCAAAACTCTTGCATTCACCTCCCTAACAACCCCATCCATAAACAAATTAAACAACCATGGAGACATCACACACCCCTGCCGCAAACCTACATTCACTGAGAACCAATCACTTTCCTCTCTTCCTACACGTACACATGCCTTACATCCTTGATAAAAACTATCATATGCCTTCTCCAGATCCATAAATGCTACATACAAATCCATTTGCTTTTCTAAGTATTTCTCACATACATTCTTCAAAGCAAACACTTGATCCACACATCCTCTACCACTTCTGAAACCACACTGCTCTTCCCCAATCTGATGCTCTGTACATGCCTTCACCCTCTCAATCAATACCCTCCCATATAATTTACCAGGAATACTCAACAAACTTATACCTCTGTAATTTGAGCACTCACTCTTATCCCCTTTGCCTTTGTATAATGGCACTATGCACGCATTCCGCCAATCCTCAGGCACCTCACCATGAGTCATACATACATTAAATAACCTTACCAACCAGTCAATAATACAGTCACCCCCTTTTTTAATAAATTCCACTACAATACCATCCAAACCTGCTGCCTTGCCGGCTTTCATCTTCTGCAAAGCTTTTACTACCTCTTTTCTGTTTACCAAATCATTTTCCCTAACCCTCTCACTTTGCACACCACCTCGACCAAAACACCCTATATCTGCCACTCTATCATCAAACACATTCAACAAACCTTCAAAATACTCACTCCATCTCCTTCTCACATCACCACTACTTGTTATCACCCCCCCATTTGTGCCCTTCACTGAAGTTCCCTTTTGCTCCCTTGTCTTATGCACTTTATTTACCTCCTTCCAGAACATCTTTTTATTCTCCCTAAAATTTAATGATACTCTCTCACCCCAACTCTCATTTGCCCTTTTTTTCACCTCTTGCACCTTTCTCTTGTCCTCCTGTCTCTTTCTTTTATACATATCCCACTCAATTGCATTTTTTCCCTGCAAAAATCATCCAAACACCTCTCTCTTCTCTTTCACTAATAATCTTACTTCTTCATCCCACCACTCACTACCCTTTCTAATCAACCCACCTCCCACTCTTCTCATGCCACAAGCATCTTTTGCGCAATCCATCACTGATTCCCTAAATACATCCCATTCCTCCCCCATTCCCCTTACTTCCATTGTTCTCACCTTTTTCCATTCTCTACTCAGTCTCTCCTAGTACTTCCTCACACAAGTCTCCTTCCCAAGCTCACTTACTCTCACCACCCTCTTCACCCCAACATTCACTCTTCTTTTCTGAAAACCCATACAAATCTTCAACTTAGCCTCCACAAGATAATGATCAGACATCCCTCCAGTTGCACCTCTCAGCACATTAACATCCAAAAGTCTCTCTTTCGCGCGCCTGTCAATTAACACGTAATCCAATAACGCTCTCTGGCCATCTCTCCTACTTACATATGTATACTTATGTATATCTCGCTTTTTAAACCAGGTATTCCCAATCACCCGTCCTTTTTCAGCACATAAATCTACAAGCTCTTCACCATTTCCATTTACAACACTGAACACCCCATGATAACCAATTATTCCCTCAACTGCCACATTACTCACCTTTGCATTCACATCACCCATCACTATATATATATATATATATATATATAAATATATATATATATATATATATATATATATATATATAAAAAATATATATATATATATATATATATATATATATATATATATATATATATATATATATATATATATATATATATATATATATATATATATATATTTTTTTTGCTTTGTCGCTGTCTCCCGTGTTTGCGAGGTAGCGCAAGGAAACAGAGGAAAGAAATGGCCCAACCCACCCCCCTACACATGTATATACATACGTCCACACACGCAAATATACATACCTACACAGCTTTCCATGGTTTACCCCAGACGCTTCACATGCCCTGATTCAATCCACTGACATCACGTCAACCCCGATATACCACATCGATCCAATTCACTCTATTCCTTGCCCTCCTTTCACCCTCCTGCATGTTCAGGCCCCGATCACACAAAATCTTTTTCACTCCATCTTTCCACCTCCAATTTGGTCTCCCACTTCTCCTCGTTCCCTCCACCTCCGACAAATATATCCTCTTGGTCAATCTTTCCTCAATCATTCTCTCCATGTGCCCAAACCATTTCAAAACACCCTCTTCTGCTCTCTCAACCACGCTCTTTTTATTTCCACACATCTCTCTCACCATTACATTACTTACTCGATCAAACCACCTCACACCACACATTGTCCTCAAACATCTCATTTCCAGCACATCCATCCTCCTGCGCACAACTCTATCCATAGCCCACGCCTCGCAACCATACAACATTGTTGGAACCACTATTCCTTCAAACATACCCATTTTTGCTTTCCGAGATAATGTTCTCGACTTCCACACATTCTTCAAGGCTCCCAGTATTTTCGCCCTCCCCCCCCACCCTATGATCCACTTCCGCTTCCATGGTTCCATCCGCTGCCAGATCCACTCCCAGATATCTAAAACACTTTACTTCCTCTAGTTTTTCTCCATTCAAACTTACCTCCCAACTGACTTGACCCTCAACCCTACTGTACCTAATAACCTTGCTCTTATTCACATTTACTCTTAACCATACAACATTGTTGGAACCACTATTCCTTCAAACATACCCATTTTTGCTTTCCGAGATAATGTTCTCGACTTCCACACATTCTTCAAGGCTCCCAGGATTTTCGCCCCCTCCCCCACCCTATGATCCATTTCCGCTTCCATGGTTCCATCCGCTGCCAGATCCACTCCCAGATATCTAAAACACTTTACT
The DNA here is from genome assembly GCF_036320965.1 of Panulirus ornatus. Lineage (NCBI taxonomy): Eukaryota > Metazoa > Arthropoda > Malacostraca > Decapoda > Palinuridae > Panulirus > Panulirus ornatus. The sequence goes on along the minus strand of NC_092243.1, from coordinate 38,188,177 downwards.
TCCTCCAATTTTGCTCCATTCAAACTTACCTCCCAACTGACTTGACCCTCAACCCTACTGTACCTAATAACCTTGCTCTTATTCACATTTACTCTTAACTTTCTTCTTTCACACACTTTACCAAACTCAGTCATCAGCTTCTGCAGTTTCTCACATGAATCAGCCACCAGCGCTGTATCATCAGCGAACAACAACTGACTCACTTCCCAAGCTCTCTCATCCCCAACAGACTTCATACTTGCCCCTCTTTCCAAAACTCTTGCATTTACCTCCCTAACAACTTCATCCATAAACAAATTAAACAACCATGGAGACATCACACACCCCTGCCGCAAACCTACATTCACTGAGAACCAATCACTTTCCTCTTTTCCCACACGTACACATGCCTTACATCCTCGATAAAAACTTTTCACTGCTTCTAACAACTTGCCTCCCACATCATATATTCTTAATACCTTCCACAGAGCATCTCTATCAACTTTATCATATGCTTTCTCCAGATCCATAAATGCTACATACAAATCCATTTGCTTTTCTAAGTGTTTCTCACATACATTTTTCAAAGCAAACACCTGATCCACACATCCTCTATCACTTCTGAAACCATACTGCTCTTCCCCAATCTGATGCTCTGTACGTGCCTTCACCCTCTCAATCAATATCCTCCCATATAATTTACCAGGAATACTCAACAAACTTATACCTCTGTAATTTGAGCACTCTCTTATCCCCTTTGCCTTTGTACAATAGCACTATGCACGCATTCCAACAATCCTCAGGCACCTCACCATGAGTTATACATACATTAAATAACCTTACCAACCAGTCAATAATATATATATATATATATATATATATTTTTTTTTTTTTGCTTTGTCGCTGTCTCCCGCATCTGCGAGGTAGCGCAAGGAAACAGACGAAAGAAATGGCCCAACCCACCCCCATACACATGTATATACATACGTCCACACACGCAAATATACATACCTACACAGCTTTCCATGGTTTACCCCAGACACTTCACATGCCCTGATTCAATCCACTGACAGCACGTCAACCCCGGTAATATATATATATATATATATTATATCCCTGGGGATAGGGGAGAAAGAATACTTCCAAAACATTCACCGCGTGTTGTACAAGGCGACTAAAGGGGATGGGAGCGGAGGGCTAGAAATCTTCCCCTCCTTGTATTTAAACTTTCTAAAAGGGGAATCAGAAGGAGTCACACGGGGAGTGCTAATCCTCTTCTAAGGCTTAGATAGGGTGTCTAAATGTGTGTGGATGTAACCAAGATGAGTAAAAAAGGAGAGACAGGGAGTATGTGTGAGGAAAGGAGCATGGATGTTTTGGCTCTGAGTGAAACAAAGCTCAAGGGTAAAGGGGAAGAGTGGTTTGGGAGTAAAGTCAGGGGTTGGTGAGAGGATAAGAGCAAAGGAAGGAGTAGCACAACTGAAACAGGAGTGGTGGGAGCATGTGATAGAGTGTAAGAAAGTAAACTCTAGATTGATATGGGTGAAACTGAAAGTGGATGGAGACAGATGCGTGATTATTGGGGCATATGCACATGGGCATGAGAAGAAAGTTCATGAGGCAAGTGTTTTGGAAGCATCTGAGTGAGTGTGTTAGCAGTTTTGATGCACGAGCCCGGGTTATAGTGATGGGTGATTTGAATGCAAAGGTGAGTAATGTGGCAGTTGAGGGAATAATTGCTGTACATGGGGTGTTCACTGTTGTAAATGGAAATGTTGAAGAGCTTATAGATTTTTGTGTGCTGAAAAAGGACTGGTGATTGGGAATACCTGGTTTAAAACGAGAGATATACATAACTATACACATGTAAGTAGGAGAGATGGCCAGAGAGCGTTATTGGATTATGTTTTAATTGATAGGCGCTTGAAAGGGAGAATTTCGATGTTAATGTGCTGAGAGGTGCACCTGGAGGGATGTATGACCATTATCTTGTGGAGGAAGTAGGTGAAGATTTGTAGAGGTTTTCAGAATAGAAGAGAGAATGTTGGGGTGAAGAGAGTGGTGAGAGTAAGTGAGCTTGGGAAGGAGACTTCTGTGAGGAAGTACCAAGAGAGACTGAGTACAGAATGGAAAAAGGTGAGAGCAAAGGATGTAAGGGGAGTGGGGGGGAGTGGGGAGGAATGGGATGTATTTAGGGAAGCAGTGATGGCATGTGCAAAAGATGCTTGTGGCATGAGAAGCGTGGGAGGTGGGCAGATTAGAAAGGGTAGTGAGTGGTGGGATGAAGAATTAAGATTAATAGTGAAAGGAAAGAGAGAGGCATTTGGAGGATTTTTGCAGCGAAATAGTGCAAAATGACTGGGGCATGTATAAACGAAAGAAGCAGGAAGTCAAGAGAAAGGTGCAAGAGGTGAAAAAGAGGGCAAATGAGAGTTGGGGTGAGAGAGTATCATTAAATTTTAAGGAGGATAAAATGATGTTTTGGAAGGAGGTAAATAAAGCGCATGAGACAAGAGAACAAATGGAAACTTCGGTGAAGGGGGCTAATGGGGAGGTAATAACAAGTAGTGGTAATGTGAAAAGGAGATAGAGTGAGTATTTTTAAGGTTTGTTGAATGTGTTAGATGATAGAGTGGCAAATACAGGGTGTTTCAGTCGAGGTGGTGTGCGAAGTGAGAGGTTCAGGGAGAATGGTTTGGTAAACAGATAAGGGGTAGTGAAAGCTTTGCGGAAGATGAAAGCCGGCAAGGCAGCAGGTTTGGATGGTATTGCAGTGGAATTTATTAAAAAAGGGAGTGACTGTGCTGTTGACTGGTTGGTGAGGATACTCAATGTATGTATGGCTCAGGGTTAAGTACATGAGGATTGGCGGAATGCATGCATAGTGCCACTGTACAAAGGCAAAGGGGATACAGGTGAATGTTCAAATTACAGAGGTACAAGTTTGTTGAGTATTCCTGGGAAATTATATGGGAGGGTATTCATTGAGAGGGTTAAGGCATGTACAGAGCATCAGATTAGGGAAGAGCAGTGTGGTTTCAGAAGTGGTAGAGGATGTGTGGATCAGGTGTTTGCTTTGAAGAATGTATGCAAGAAATACTTAGAAAAACAAATGGATTTGTATGTAGCATTTATGGACCTGGAGAAGGCATATGATAAGAGTTGATTGAGATGCTCTGTGGAATGTATTAAGAGTACATGGTGTGGGAGGCAAGTTTTTAGAAGCAGTGAAAGTCTTTATCAAGGATGTAAGGCATGTGCACGAGTAGGAAAAGAGGAAAGTGACTGTTTCACAGTGAATGTCGGTTTGTGGCAGGGGTGCGTATATATATATATATATATATATATATATATATATATATATATATATATATATATATATATATATATATATATATATATATATTTTTTTTTTATTTTTTTTATTATACTTTGTCGCTGTCTCCCGCGTTTGCGAGGTAGCGCAAGGAAACAGAAGAAAGAAATGGCCCAACCCCCCCCATACACATGTATATACATACGTCCACACACGCAAATATACATACCTACACAGCTTTCCATGGCTTACCCCAGACGCTTCACATGCCTTGATTCAATCCACTGACAGCACGTCAATCCCGGTATACCACATCGCTCCAATTCACTCTATTCCTTGCCCTCCTTTCACCCTCCTGCATGTTCAGGCCCCGATCACACAAAATCTTTTTCACTCCATCTTTCCACCTCCAATTTGGTCTCCCTCTTCTCCTTGTTCCCTCCACCTCCGACACATATATCCTCTTGGTCAATCTTTCCTCACTCATCCTCTCCATGTGCCCAAACCACTTCAAAACACCCTCTTCTGCTCTCTCAACCACGCTCTTTTTATTTCCACACATCTCTCTTACCCTTACGTTACTCACTCGATCAAACCACCTCACACCACACATTGTCCTCAAACATCTCATTTCCAGCACATCAATCCTCCTGCGCACAACTCTATCCATAGCCCACGCCTCGCAACCATACAACATTGTTGGAACCACTATTCCTTCAAACATACCCATTTTTGCTTTCCGAGATAATGTTCTCGACTTCCACACATTCTTCAAGGCCCCCAGAATTTTCGCCCCCTCCCCCACCCTATGATCCACTTCCGCTTCCATGGTTCCATCCGCTGACAGATCCACTCCCAGATATCTAAAACACTTCACTTCCTCCAGTTTTTCTCCATTCAAACTCACCTCCCAATTGACTTGACCCTCAACCCTACTGTACCTAATAACCTTGCTCTTATTCACATTTACTCTTAACTTTCTTCTTCCACACACTTTACCAAACTCAGTCACCAGCTTCTGCAGTTTCTCACATGAATCAGCCACCAGCGCTGTATCATCAGCGAACAACAACTGACTCACTTCCCAAGCTCTCTCATCCCCAACAGACTTCATACTTGCCCCTCTTTCCAAAACTCTTGCATTTACCTCCCTAACAACCCCATCCATAAACAAATTAAACAACCATGGAGACATCACACACCCCTGCCGCAAACCTACATTCATTGAGAACCAATCACTTTCCTCTCTTCCTACACGCACACATGCCTTACATCCTCGATAAAAACTTTTCACTGCTTCTAACAACTTTCCTCCCACACCATATATTCTTAATACCTTCCACAGAGCATCTCTATCAACTCTATCATATGCCTTCTCCAGATCCATAAATGCTACATACAAATCCATATATATATATTTTTTTTTTTTCATACTATTCGCCATTTCCCGCGTTAGCAAGGTAGCGTTAAGAACAGAGGACTGGGCCTCTGAGGGAATATCCTCACCTGGCCTCGTTCTCTGTTCCTTCTTTTGGAAAATAAAAAAAAACGAGAGGGGAGGATTTCCAGCCCCCTGCTCCTATATATATATATATATATATATATATATATATATATATATATATATATATATATATATATATATATATTTTTTTTTTTTTTTTTTTTTATACCTCGTCGCTGTCTCCCGCGTTTGCGAGGTAGCGCAAGGAAACAGACGAAAGAAATGGCCCAACCCCCCCATACACATGTACATACATACGTCCACACACGCAAATATACATACTTACACAGCTTTCCATGGTTTACCCCGGACGCTTCACATGCCTTGATTCAATCCACTGACAGCACGTCAACCCCTGTATACCACATCGCTCCAATTCACTCTATTCCTTGCCCTCCTTTCACCCTCCTGCATGTTCAGGCCCCGATCACACAAAATCCTTTTCACTCCATCTTTCCACCTCCAATTTGGTCTCCCTCTTCTCCTCGTTCCCTCCACCTCCGACACATATATCCTCTTGGTCAATCTTTCCTCACTCATTCTCTCCATGTGCCCAAACCACTTCAAAACACCCTCTTCTGCTCTCTCAACCACGCTCTTTTTATTTCCACACATCTCTCTTACCCTTACGTTACTTACTCGATCAAACCACCTCACACCACACATTGTCCTCAAACATCTCATTTCCAGCACATCCATCCTCCTGCGCACAACTCTATCCATAGCCCACGCCTCGCAACCATACAACATTGTTGGAACCACTATTCCTTCAAACATACCCATTTTTGCTTTCCGGGATAATGTTCTCAACTTCCACACATTTTTCAAGGCTCCCAAAATTTTTGCCCCCTCCCCCACCCTATGATCCACTTCCGCTTCCATGGTTCCATCCGCTGACAGATCCACTCCCAGATATCTAAAACACTTCACTTCCTCCAGTTTTTCTCCATTCAAACTTACCTCCCAATTGACTTGACCCTCAACCCTACTGTACCTAATAACCTTGCTCTTATTCACATTTACTCTTAACTTTCTTCTTCCACACACTTTACCAAACTCCGTCACCAGCTTCTGCAGTTTCTCACATGAATCCGCCACCAGCGCTGTATCATCAGCGAACAACAACTGACTCACTTCCCAAGCTCTCTCATCCCCAACAGACTTCATACTTGCCCCTCTTTCCAAGACTCTTGCATTTACCTCCCTAACAACCCCATCCATAAACAAATTAAACAACCATAGAGACATCACACACCCCTGCCGCAAACCTACATTCACTGAGAACCAATCACTTTCCTCTCTTCCTACACGTACACATGCCTTACATCCTCGATAAAAACTTTTCACTGCTTCTAACAACTTGCCTCCCACACCATATATATATATATATATATATATATATATATATATATATATACATTGAAATGTACAGGTATGTATATGTGTGGGTGTTGACGTGTATGTATATACATGTGTATGTGAGTGGGTTGGGCCATTCTTTCGTCTCTTTCCTTGCGCTACCTTGCTAACACAGGAGACAGCGACATATTATAATAATAATATGTATATACCCATCCCTGGAGATAGGGAGGAGAGAATTCTTCCCACATAGTCCCCATTTACAACACTGAACATCCTATGTACACCAATTACACCCTCAACTGCCACATTACTCACCTTTGCATTCAAATCACCCATCACTATAACCTGGTCTCGTGGATCAAAGCTACTAACACATTCAATCAGCTGCTCCCAAAACAATTGCCTCTCATGATCTTTCTTCTTATGACCAGGAGCATAGGCACCAATAATCACCCATCTCTTTCCATCCACTTTCAGTTTTACCCATATCAATCTAGAGTTTTCTTTCTTGCACTCTATCATATACTCCCAAAAATCCTGCTTCAGGAGTAGTGCTACTCCTCCCTTTGCTCTTATCCTCTCAACAATCCCTGACTTTACTCCCAAGGCATTCCCAAGCCACTCTTCCCCTTTACAATTGAGCTTCGTTTCACTCAGGGCCAAAACATCCAGGTTCCTTTCCTAAAACATATTACCTATCTATCCTTTTTTCTCATGCTTGTTACATCAACACACATATCCCCCCAGTCTAAGAGTTCGAGGAGGATGAGCACTACCCTCATGACTCCTTCTGTTTCCCCTTTTAGAAAGCTAAAATATATCCCCTTTAATCACCTACGACATGCTGGGAATGTGTGGGAAGTATTCTCTCCCGTAACTCAAGATACTCAGTGTTTTGGTCGAGGTGGTGTGCAAAGTGAGAGGGTTAGGGAAAATGATTTGGTAAACAGAGAAGAGGTAGCAAAAGCTTTACAGAAGATGAAAGCCAGCAAGGCAGCAGGTTTGGATGGTATTGCAGTGGAATTTATTAAAAAAGGGGGTGACTATATTGCTGATTGGTTGGTAAGGTTATTCAATATATGTATGATTCATGGTGAAATGCCTGATGATTGGCGGAATGCTTGCATAGTGCCATTGTACAAAGGCAAAGGGGACAAAGGTGAGTGCTCAAATTACAGAGGTATAAGTTTGTTGAGTATTCCTGGTAAATTATAAGGGAGGGGCTAATTCATGTGAGAAACTGCAGAAGCTGGTGACTGAGTTTGGTAAAGTGTGTGAAAGAAGAAAGTTGAGAGTAAATGTGAATAAGAGCAAGGTTATTAGGTACAGTCGGGGTGAGGGTCAAGTCAACTGGGAGGTAAGTTTGAATGGAGAAAAACTGGAGGAAGTGAAGTGTTTTAGATATCTTGGAGTGGGTTTGGCAGCAGATGGAACCATAGAAGTGGAAGTGAACCATAGGGTGGGGAAGGGGGCAAAAATTTTGGGAGCCTTGAAGAATGTGTGGAAGTCGAGAACATTATCTTGGAAAGCAGAAATGGGTATGCTTGAAGGAAAAGTGGTTCCAACAATGTTGTATGGTTGTGAGGCGTGGCCTATGGATAGATTTGTGCACAGGAGGGTGGATGTGCAGGAAATGAGATGTTTGAGGACAATATGTGGTGTGAGGTGGTTTGATCGATTAAGTAATAATTGGGTAAGAGAGATATGTGGTAATAAAAAGTGTGGTTGAGAAAGCAGAAGAGGGTGTTTTGAAATGGTTTGGTCACACGGAGAGAATGAGTGAGGAAAGATTGACAAAGAGGATATATGTGTCAGAGGTGGAGGGAGCGAGGAGAAGTGGGAGACCAAATTGGAGGTGGAAAGATGGAGTGAAAAAGATTTTGAGTGATCGGGGCCTAAACATGCAGGAGGGTGAAGGGCGTGCAAGGAAGAGAGTGAATTGGAACAATGTGGTATACCAGAGTCAATGTGCTGTCAATGAATTGAACCAGGGCATGTGAAGCGTCTGGGGTAAACCATTTATTTATTTTGCTTCGTCGCTGTCTCCTGCGTTAGTGAGGTAGCGCAAGGAAGCAGACGAAAGAATGGCCCAACCCACCCACATACACATGTATATACATACACGTCCACACACGCAAATATACATACCTATACATCTCAACGTATACATATATATACACACACAGACATATACATATATACAGATGTACATAATTCATACTGTCTGCCTTTATTCATTCCCATCACCACCCCGCCAAACATGAAATAACAACCCCCTTCCCCCTCATGTGTGCGAGGTAGCACTAGGGAAAGACAACAAAGGCAACATTCGTTCATACTCAGTCTCTAGCTAACATGTAATAATGCACCAGAACCACAGCTCCCTTTCCACATCCAGGCCCTACAGAACTTTCCATGGTTTACCCCAGACTTTTCACATGCCCTGGTTCAATCCATTGACAGCACGTCAACCCCGGTATACCACATTGTTCCAATTCACTCTATTCCTTGCAAGCCCTTCACCCTCCTGCATGTTTAGGCCCCGATCACTCAAAATCTTTTTCACTCCATCTTTCCACCTCCAATTTGGTCTCCCACTTCTCCTTGTTCTCTCCACCTCTGATGTATATAATCTCTTGGTCAATCTTTCTTCACTTATTCTCTCCATGTGACCAAACCATTTTAAAACACCCTCTTCTGCTCTCTCAACCACACTCTTTTTATCACCACACATCTCTCTTACCCTTACATTACTTACTCAATCAAACCACCTCACACCACATATTGTCCTCAAGCATCTCATTTCCAGCACATCCACACTCCTCCGCACAACTCTATCCATAGCCCACGCCTCACAACCATATAACATTGTTGGAACCACTATTCCTTCAAACATACCCCCATTTTTGCTTTCCAAGATATTACTTTCGACTTCCACACATTCTTCAACGCTCTCAGAATTTTCGCCCCCTCCCCGCCCTATGATTCACTTGCACTTGCATGGTTCCATCCGCTGCCAAATCCACTCCCACATATCTAAACCACTTCACTTCCTCCAGTTTTTCCCCATTCAAACTTACCTCCCAATTGACTTGACCCTCAACCCTACTGTACCTAATAACCTTGCTCTTTTTCACATTTACTCTCAACTTTCTTCTTTCACACACTTTACCCAACTCAGTCACCAGCTTCTGCAGTTTCTCACTTGAATCAGCCACCAGCGCTGTATCATCAGCGAACAACAACTGACTCACTTCCCAAGATCTCTCATCCACAACAGACTGCATACTTGCCCCTCTTTCCAAAACTCTTGCATTCACCTCCCTAACAACCCCATCCATAAACAAATTAAACAACCATGGCGACATCACACATCCCTGCCACAAACTTACATTCACTGAGAACCAATCACTTTCCTCTCTTCCTACACATACATATGCCTTACATCCTCGATAAAACCTTTTCACTGCTTCTAACAACTTGCCTCCCACACCATATATTCTTAATACCTTCCACAGAGCATCTCTATCAACTCTATCATTTGCCTTCTCCAGATCTATAAATGCTACATAGAAATCCATTTGCTTTTCTAAGTATTTCTCACATACATTCTTCAAAGCAAACACCTGATCCACAAATCCTCTATCACTTCTGAAACCACACTGCTCTTCCCCAATCTGGTGCTCTGTACATGCCTTGACCTTCTCAATCAATACCCTCCCATATAATTTCCCAGGAATACTCAAGAAAACTTATACCTCTGTAATTTGAGCACTCACCTTTGTCCCCTTTGCCTTTGTACAATGGCACTATGCAAGCATTCTGCCAATCCTCAGGCACCTCACCTTGAATCATACATATATTTAATAACCTTACCAACCAGTCAACAATACAGTCACCCCCTTTTTTAATAAATTACCCTGTAAGACCATCCTAACCCGCTGCCTTGCCGGCTTTCATATTCTGCAAAGCTTTTACTACCTCTTCTCTTTACCAAATCATTTTCCCTAACCCTCTCACTTTGCACACCACCTCGACCAAAACACTCTATATCTGCCACTCTATCATCAAATACATTCAACAAACCTTCAAAATACTCCATCTCCTTCTCACATCACCACTACTTGTTATCACCTCCCCATTAGCCCCCTTCACTGAAGTTCCCACTTGTTCCCTTGTCTTACGCACTTTATTTACCTCCTTCCAAAACATCTTTTTATTCTCCCTAAAATTTAATGATACTCTCTCACACCAACTCTCATTTGCCCTCTTTTTCACCTCTTGCACCTTTCTCTTGACCTCCTGCCTCTTTCTTTTATACATCTCCCACTCATTTGCATTATTTCCCTGCAAAAATCATCCTAATGCCTCTCTCTTCTCTTTCACTAATAATCTTACTTCTTCATCCCATCCACTACCCTTTCTAATCTGTCCATCTCCCATGCTTTTCTTGCTACAAGCATCTTTTGCACAAGACATCACTGCTTCCCTAAATACATCCCATTCCTCCCCCACTCCCCTTACCTCCTTTGTTCTCACCTTTTTCCATTCTGTAATAAGTCTCTCCTGGTACTTCCTCACAGAAGTCTCCTTCCCAAGCTCACTTACTCTCACCACTCTCTTCACCCCAACATTCTCTCTTCTTTTCTGAAAACCTCTACAAATCTTCACGTTCGCCTCACAAATGTGAAGAAGAGCAAGTCTATTAGGTTCAGTAGGGTTGAGGGACAAGTAAATTGGGAAGTAAGTTTGAATGGAGAAAATCTAGAGGAATGAAGTGTTTTAGATATCTGGGAGTAGATTTAGCAGAGTATGGAACTATGAAAGTGGAAGTGAGTCACAGGGTGGGAAGGAGAGGTTGAAGGTTCTGGGAGGGTTCAAGAATGTGTGGAAGGGCAAAACGTTATCTTGGAGAGCAAAAATGGGTATGTTTGAAGAAAAGTGGTTCAAACAATGTTATATGGTTGCGAGGCATGGGCTATAGATATGGTTGTGCAGAGGAGGGTGGATGTGTTGTAAATGAAATATTTCAGGAAAATAGGTGGTGTGAGGTGGTTTGATCAAGTAAGTAATGAAAGGATAAAAGAGAAGTGTAGTACTAAAAAGAGTGTGGTTGACAGAGCAGAAGAGGATGTATTGGAATGGTTTGGTCACATAGAAAGAATGAGTGAGGAAAGATTGACAAAGAGGCTATATGCATCAGAGGTGGAGGGAACGAGGAGAAGTGGGAGACGAAACTGGAGGGAGAAGGATAGAGTGAAAAAGATTTTGAGCGATCGGGGACTGAGCATACAGGAGGTGAAAGGCATACAAGGAATAGACTGAATTGGAATGATGTGGTATACCAGGGTCGGTGTACTGTCAATGGATTGAACCAGTGCATGTAAAGTGTCTCTGGTAATCCATGGAAAGTTTTGTGGGGCCTGGATATGAAAGGGAGTCGTGCTTTCGGTGCATTATACATGACAGCTAGAGACTGAGTGTGAACAAATGTTGCCTTTGTTGCCTTTTCCTAGTGCTAACCTGCACGTGAGTGCAGAAGGAGAGGGGTGCCACTTCATGTGTTTCGGGGTGGCGATGGGAATGGATGAAGGCAGCAAGTATGAATATGTGCATGTTTATATATGTATATGTCTGTGTGTGTGTATATATATATGTATACGTTGAAATGTATAAGTATGTATAGGTGCATGTGTGGACATGTAGGTGGGTGAGTAGGGCCATTCTTTCATGTGATTCCTTGCACTACCTCGCTAACGTGGGAGACAGCAACAAAGTATAATAATAATAACAAAAATAATAACAATATATATATATATATATATATATATATCTATTTATTTTGCTTTGTCGCTGTCTCCCGCGTTTGTGAGGTAGCGCAAGGAAACAGACAAAAGAAATGGCCCAACCCACCCCCATACACATGTATATACATACACGTATCATTATACATACATACACAAATGTATATACATACATGTCCACACAGGCACATATACATACCTATACATCTCAACGTATTCATATATACACACACACAATCATATATATATACATATATATATATATATATATATATATATATATATATATATATATATATATATATATATATATATATATATATACTCATGTACATAATTCATACTGTCTGCCCTTATTCATTCCCATCGCCATCCCTCCACACATGAAATAACAACCCCCTTCCCTCGCATGTGCGCAAGGTAGCGCTAGGAGAAGACAACAAAGGCCACATTTGTTCACACTCAGTCTCTAGCTGTCATGTAATAATGTACCGAAACCACAGCTCCCTTTCCACATCCAGGCCCCACACAACTTTCCATGGTTTACCACAAGGCCACATTTGTTCACACTCAGTCTCTAGCTGTCATGTAATAATGTACCGAAACCACAGCTCCCTTTCCACATCCAGGCCCCACACAACTTTCCATGGTTTACCACAGACGCTTCACATGCCCTGTTTCAATCCATTGACAGCACGTCGACCCCGGTATATCATATCGTTCCAATTCACTCTATTCCTTGCATGCCTCTCATCCTCCTGCATGTTCAGGCCCTGATCACTCAAAATCTTTTTCACTCCATCTTTCCACCTCCAATTTGGTCTCCCACTTCTCGTTCCCTCCACCTCTGACACATATATCCTCTTGGTCAATCTTTCCTCACTCACTCTCTCCATGTGACCAAACCATTTCAAAACACCCTTTTCTGCTCTCTCACCCACTCTTATTATTACCACACATCTCTCTTACCCCTTTCATTACTTACTCAATCAAACCACCTCACACGACATATTGTCCTCAAACATCTCATTTCCAGCACATCCACCCTCCTCCGCACAACTCTATTTATAACCCACGCCTTGCAACCATATAACAATGTTGGAACCACTTTCCTTCAAACATACCCATTTTTGCTATCCAAGATAATGTTCTTGACTTCCACACATTCTTCAACGCTCTCAGAACTTTCGCCCCTCCCCCACACTATGATTCACTTCCCCTTCCATGGTTCCATCCACTGTCAAATCCACTCCCAGATATCTAAAACAGTTCACTTCCTCCAGTTTTTCTCGATTCCCGGTTGACTTGTCCCTCAACCCTACTGTACCTAATAACCTTGCTCTTATTCACATTTACTCTCAGCTTTCTTCTTTAACACAATTTACCAAACTCCGTCACCAGCTTCTGCAGTTTCTCACATGAATCAGCCACCAGCACTGTATCATCAGCGAACAACAACTGACTCACTTCCCAAGCTCTTTCATCCACAACAGACTGCATACTTACCCCTCTTTCCAAAACTCTTGCATTCACCTCCCTAACAACCCCATCCATAAAACAATTAAACAACCATGGAGATATCAGCCACCCTTGCCGCAAACCTACATTCACTGAGAACCAATCACTTTCCTCTCTTCCTACACGTACTCATGCCTTACATCCTTGATAAAAACTTTTCACTGCTTCTAACAACTTGCCTCCCACACCATATATTCTTAATACCTTCCACAGAGCATCTCTATCAACTCTATCATATGCCTTCTACAGATCCATAAATGCTACATACAAATCCATTTCCTTTTCTAAGTATTTCTCATATACAGTCTTCAAAGCAAACACCTGATCCACACATCCTCTAACACTTCTGAAACCACACTGCTCTTCCCCAATCTGATGCTCTGTACATGCCTTCATCCTGCAAGCATTCCGCCAACCCTCAGGCACCTCACAATGACCCCCTTTCTTAATAAATTCCACTGCAATACCATCCAAACCTGCCGCCTTGCTGGCTTTCATCTTCTGCAAAGCTTTTACTACCTCTTCTCTGTTTACCAAATCATTCTCCCTAACCCTCTCACTTTGCACACCACCTCAACCAAAACACCCTATATCAGCTACTCTATCATCAAACACATTCAACAAACCTTCAAAATACTCACTCCATCTCCTTCTCACATCACCACTGCTTGTTATCACCTCCCCATTAGCCCCCTTCACTGACGTCTCAATTTGTTCCCTTGTCTTACGCACTTTATTTACCTCCTTCCAAAACATCTTTTTATTCTCCCTAAAATTTAATGATACTCTCTCACCCCAACTCTCATTTGCCCTCTTTTTCACCTCTTGCACCTTTCTTTTGACCTTCTGCCTCATTCTTTTATACATCTCCCACTCATTTGCATTATTTCCCTGCAAAAATCGTCCAAATGCCTCTCTCTTCTCTTTCACTAAAAATCTTACTTCTTCTTCCTCCTGAGAGAGATGTGTGGTAATAAAAAGAGTGTGGTTGACAGAGCAGAAGATGGTGTGTTGAAATGGTTTGGTCACATGGAGGATATGAGAGAGGAAAGATTGACAAAGAGGATATATATGTCAGAGGTGGAGGGAACAAGAAGTGGGAGACCAAATTGAAGTTGGAAGGATTGAGTGAAAAAGATTTTGAATGATCGGGGCCTGAACACACAGGAGGGTGAAAGGCGTGCAAGGAATAGAGTGAATTGGAACGATGTGTTATACCGGGGTCGATGTGCTGTCAATGAATTGAACCAGGGCATGTGAAGCATCTGGTGTAAACCATAGAAAGTTTTGTGGGGCCTGGATGTGGAAAGGGAGCTGTGGTTTCGTAGCATAACACATGACAGCTAGTGACAGAGTGTGAACAAGTGTGGCCTATTTTGTCTTTTCCTAGCGCTACCTCACGTGTGTATGTGTGTGTATGCCATTTCATGTGTGGCGGAGTTGCAACGGGGATGGATGAAGGTACCATGTGTGGATGTGCATATGTCTGTATGTACATGTATGTATACGCTGAAATGTACAGGTGTGGATATGTGGGCGTACATTTGCATGTGGGTGGGTTGGGCAATTCTTTTGTATTCCCCATATTCCCACACATTCCCCACGTGTTGCAGAAGGCGACTAAAGGTGGCGGGAGTGGGGGGACAGGAAACCCCCATCCCCCCTCCATGTATGTAATTTTTTCTAAAAGAGAAAACAGAAGGAGTCATGCGGGGAGTGCTCATCCTCCTTGAAGGCTGAGACTGGGGTGTCTAAATATGTGGGGATGTAACCAAGATGAGAAAAAAGGAAAAATAGTATGTTTGAGGACAGGAATATGGATATTTTGGCTCTGAGTGAAATGAAGCTAAAGAGTAAAGGTTTTGGAAGAGTGGTTTGGGAATGTCTTGGGAGTAAAGTTAGGAGTTAGTGAAAGGACAAGAGCAAAGGAAGGAGTAGCACTCCTCATGAAGGAGTTGTGGGAATATGTACAAAAGTAAACTCTAGATTGATATGGGTAAAACTGAAAGTGAATAGAGAGAGATGGGTGATTAATGGTGCCTATGCACCTTGTCAAGAGAAGAAAGATCATGAGAGGCAAGTGTTTTGGGAGCAGCTGAGTTAGTGTGTTAGGAGCTTTGATGGACTTGACCTGGTTATAGTGATGGGTGATGTGAATGCAAAGGTGAGTAACGTGGCAGTTGAGGGTATAATTAGTGTACATGGGGTGTTTAGTGTTGTAATGGAAATGGTGAAGAGCTTGGGGATTTGTGTGCTGAAAAAGGACTGGTGATTGGGAATACCTGGTTTAAAAAGAGATATATACATAAGTATAGATATGTGAGTAAGAAAGATGGCCACAGAGCGTTACTGGATTACATGTTAATTGATAGGCATGTGAAAGACAGACTTTTGGATGTTAACGTGCTGAGAGTGGCAGCTGGAGGGATGTCTAATCACTATCTTGTGCATGCGAAAGAGAGGATTTGTAGAGGTTTTCAGAAAAGAAGAGAGAATGTTGGGGAGAAGAGAGTGGTGAGAGTAAGTGTACCTGGAAAGGAGACTTGTGTGAGGAAGTACCAGGAGAGACTGAGTGCAGAATGGAAAAAGGTGAGAGCAAATGATGTAAGGAGAGTGGGGAGGAAAGGGATGTATTTAGGGAAGTAGTGATGGTTTGCACAAAAGGTGCATGTGGCATCAGAAAGGTGGGAGGTGGGCAGATTAGAAAGGGCAGTGAGTGATGGGATGAAGAAGTAAGATTGTTAGTGAAAGGGATGAGAGACATTTGGATGATATTTGCAAGGAAGTAGTGCGAATGACTGAGAAATGTACAAAGGAAAGCGGCAGGAGGTCAAGAGAAAGGTGCAGAGGTGAAAAAGATGGCAAATGAGAGTTGGGGTGAGAATAATTAAATTTTAGGGAGAATAAAAAGATGCTTTAGAAGGAGGTAAATAAAGTACATAAGACAAGAGGAGAAATGGGAACATCAGTGAAGGGGGCAAATGGGGAGGTAATAATAAGTAGTGATGAAGTGAGTAAGAGATGAAAAGTGTATTTTGAAGGTTTGTTGAATGTGTGGGATGATAGAGTGGCAGATATAGGGTGTTTTGGTCAGGGTAGTGTGCAAAGTGAGAAAGTCAGGGAGAACGGTTCGGTAAACAGAGAAGAGGTAGTGAAAGCTTTCCGGAAGATGAAAGCCAGCATGGTGGTGGGTTTGGGTGGTACTGCAGTGGAATTTATTGAAAAAGGGGGTGACTGTGTTGTTGTTGTTGACTGGTTGGTATGGATATTCAGTGTATGTATGGATCATGGTGGAGTGCCTGAGGATTGGAGGAATGCATGCATAGTGCAATTGTACAAAGGCAAAGGGGATAAAGGTGAGTGTTCAAATTACAGAGGCATAAGTTTGTTGAGTATTCCAGGGAAATAATATGGAAGGGTGTTGATTGAGAGGGTAAAGGCATGTACTGAGCATCAGACTGGGGAAGAGCAGTGTGGTTTCAGGAGTGGTAAAGGATGTGTGGATCAGGTGCTTCCTTTGAAAAATGTATGTGAGAAATACTTAGAAAAGCAGATGGATTTGTATGTAACATTTATGGATCCAGAGAAGGCTTATGAAGGCAGTTAAAATCTTTTACCAAGGGTGTAAGGCATGTGTAAGAGTAGGAAGAGAGCAAAGTGATTGGTTCCCAGTGAATGTCGATTTATGGCAGGGGTGTGTGATGTCTCCATGGTTGTTTAATTTGTTTATAGATAGGGTGGTTAGGGAGGTGAATGCAAGAGTTTTAGAGAGGGTGCAAGTATGCAATCTGCTGTGGATGAGAGAGCTTGGGAAGTGAGTCAGTTGTTGTTAGCTGATGATAGAGCACTGGTAGCTGATTCGGATGAGAAACTGCAGACAGTGAGTGACTTTAGTAAAGTGTGTGAAAGAAGAAAGTTGAGAGTAAATGTGAATAACAGCAAGGTTATTAGGTTCCGTAGGGTTGTGAGAGAAGTTAACTGGGAGGCGAATGTAAATGGAAAAAACTGGAGGAAGAGAAGTGTTTTAGATATCTGGCAGTGGCCTTACAGGAAATGGAACCATGGAAGCAGAAGTGAGTCACAGGGAGGGGGAGGGAGCAAAGGTTTTGGAAGAGGTAGAGAATGTGTGGATGGCAAGAACATTATCTTGGAGAGCAAAAATGGGTACGTTTGAAGGAACAGTGGTTCCAACAATATCATATGGTTGCAAGGCATGGGCTATAGATAGGGCTGTGCAGAGGAGGGTGGATGTGTTGGAAATAAAACTTACTTGATCAAACCACCTCTCACCATATATTGTCCTCAAACATCTCATTTCCAGCATATCCACCCTCCTCCGCAAAACTCTATCTATAGCCCACACCTCGCAACCATATAACATTGTTGGAACCACTATTCCTTCAAACATACCCATTTTTGCTTTCCAAGATAATGCTCTCAACTTCACACATTTTCAATGCTCCCAGAACTTTCACCTCCTCCCCCAACCTATGATTCATTTCTGCTTCCATGGTTACATCCGCTGCCAAATCCACTCCCACATATCTAAAACACTTCACTTCCTCCAGTATTTCTCCATTCAAACTTACCTCCCAATTGACTTGTCCCTCAACCCTACTATACCTAATAACCTTGCCCTTATTCACATTTCCTCTCAGCTTTCTTCTTTCACACACTTTACCAAACTCAGTCACCAACTTCTTCAGTTTCTCACCCGAATCAGCCACCAGCGCTGTGTCATCAGCGAACAACAATTGACTCACTTCCCAAGCTCTCTCATCCATAACAGACTACATACTTGCCACTTTCAAAAACTCTTGCATTCACCTCCCTAACAACCCAATCCATAAACAAATTAAACAACCATGGAGACGTTACGCACCCTTGCCGCAAACCAACATTCACTGAGAATCAATCACTTTCCTCTCTTCCTAAACATACACATGCCTTACATCCTCAATAAAAACTTTTCATTGCTTCTAACAACTTTCCTCCCACACCATATATTCTTAATACCTTCCACAGAGCATCTCTATCAACTCTATCATATGCCTTCTCCAGATCCATAAATGCTACATACAAATCCATTTGCTTTTCTAAGTATTTTTCACATCCATTCTTCAAAGCAAACACCTGATTCACACATCCTCTACCACTTCTGAAACCACACTGCTCTTCCCCAATCTGATGCTCTGTACATGCCTTCACCCTCTCAATCAATACCCTCCTGTATAATTTCCAAGAAATACTCAAAAAACTTATACCTCTGTAATGTGAGCACTCACTCTTATCCCCTTTGCCTTTGTACAATGGCATTATGCAAGCATTCCGCCAGTCCTCCGGCGGACTCACCATGAGTCATACATACATTAAATACCAACTAGTCAACAACACAATCACCCCCTTCTTTAATAAATTCCCCTGCAATACCATCCAAACCTACTGCCTTGCCGGCTTTCATCTTCCGCAAAGGTTTCACTACCTCTTCTCTGTTTACCAAATCATTCTCCCTAGCCCCTCTCACTTTGCGCACCACCTCAACCAAACACATTTAACAAACCTTCAAAATACTCACTCCATCTCCTTCTCACATCACCACTACTTGTCATCACCTCCCCATTTGCCCCCTTCATTGATGTTCCCATTTGTCTTACGCACTTTATTTATATCCTTCCAAAACATCTTTTTAATCTCCCTAAAATTTAATGACACTCTATCACCCCAACTCTGATTTGCCCTCTTTTTCATCTCTTGCACCTTTCTCTTGACCTCCTGCCTCTTTCTTTTATACAGCTCCTCGTCATTTGCATCATTTCCCTGCAAAATCGTCCAAATGCCTCTCTCTCTTCTCTTTCACTAATAATCTTACTTCTTCATCCCACCACTCACTACCCTTTCTAATCCGCCCACCTCCCACGCTTCTCAAGGATGTAAGGCATGTGTATGTGTAGGAAGAGAGGAAAGTGATTGGTTCTCAGTGAATGTAGGTTTGTGGCAGGGGTGTGTGATGTCTCCATGGTTGTTTAATTTGTTTATGGATGGGGGTTGTTAGGGAGGTTAATGCAAGAGTTTTGGAAAAAGGGGCAAGTATGAAGTCTGTTGGGGATGAGAGAGCTTGGGAAGTGAGTCAGTTGTTGTTCGCTGATGATACAGCGCTGGTGGCTGATTCAGGTGAGACACTTTAGAAGCTGGTGACTGAGTTTGGTAAAGTGTGCGAAAGAAGAAAGTTAAGAGTAAATGTGAATAAGAGCAAAGTTATTAGGTACAGTAGGGTTGAGGGTCAAGTCAATTGGGAGGTAAGTTTGAACGGAGAAAAACTGGAGGAAGTAAAGTGTTTTAGATATCTGGGAGTGGATTTGGCAGCGGATGGAATCATGGAAGCGGAAGTGAATCATAGGGTGGGGGAGGGGGCAAAAAGCCTGGGAGCCTTGAAGAATGTGTGGAAGTCGAGAACATTATCTCGGAAAGCAAAAATGGGCATATTTGAAGGATTAGTGGTTCCAACAATGTTGTATGGTTGCGAGGCGTGGGCTATGGATAGAGTTGTGCGCAGGAGGGTGGATGTGCTTGAAATGAGATGTTTGAGGACAATATGTGGTGTGAGGTGGTTTGACCAAGTAAGTAATGTAAGGGTAAGAGAGATGTGTGGCAAAAGAGCGTGGTTGAGAGAGCAGAAGAGGGTGTTTTGAAATGGTTTGGGCACATGGAGAGAATGAGTGAGGAAAGATTGACCAAGAGGATATATGTGTCGGAGGTGGAGGGAACGAGGAGAAGTGGGAGACCAAATTGGAGGTGGAAAGATGGAGTGAAAAAGATTTTGTGTGATCGGGGCCTGAACATGCAGGAGGGTGAAAGGCGGGCAAGGAATAGAGTGAATTGGATCGATGTTGTATACCAGGGTTGACGTGCTGTCAGTGGATTGAATCAGGGCATGTGAAGCGTCTGGAGTAAACCATGGAAAGTTGTGTGGGGCCTGGATGTGGAAAGGGAGCTGTGGTTTCGGGCATTATTGCATGACAGCTACAGAGTGAGTGTGAACGAATGGGGCCTTTGTTGTCTTTTCCTAGTGCTACCTCGCACACATGAGGGGGGAGGGGGATGGTATTCCATGTGTGGCGAGGTGGCAATGGGAATGAATAAAGGCAGACAGTGTGAATTGTGTGCATGGGTATATATGTATGTCTGTGTGTGTATATATATATGTGTACAATGAGATGTATAGGTATGTATATTTGCGTGTGTGGACGTGTATGTATGTACATTGTGTATGGGGGTGGGTTGGGCCATTTCTTTCGTCTGTTTCCTTGCGCTACCACGCAAACGCGGGAGACAGCGACAAAGCAAAATAATAACAATAATATTATTTTATATTATATTTATTTTGCTTATATATATATATCTTTCTTTCAAACTATTCGCCATTTCCCGCGTTAGCGAGGTAGCGTTAGGAACAGAGGACTGGGCCTTTTTTGGAATATCCTCACCTGGCCCCCTCTGTTCCTTCTTTTGGAAAATTAAAAAAAAAAAAACGAGAGGGGAGGATTTCCAGCCCCCCGCTCCCTCCCCTTTTAGTCGCCTTCTACGACACACAGGGAATACGTGGGAAGTATTCTTAATCCCCTATCCCCAGGGAAAATATATATATATATATATATATATATATATATATATATATATATATATATATATATATATATATATATATATTTTTTTTTTTTTTTATACTTTGTCGCTGTCTCCCGCGTTTGCGAGGTAGCGGAAGGAAACAGACGAAAGAAATGGCCCAACCCCCCCCATACACATGTACATATACACACGTCCACACACACAAATATACATACCTACACAGCTTTCCATGGTTTACCCCGGACGCTTCACATGCCTTGATTCAATCCACTGACAGCACGTCAACCCCTGTATTCCACATCGCTCCAATTCACTCTATTCCTTGCCCTCCTTTCACCCTCCTGCATGTTCAGGCCCCGATCACACAAAATCTTTTTCACTCCATCTTTCCACCTCCAATTTGGTCTCCCTCTTCTCCTCGTTCCCTCCACCTCCGACACATATATCCTCTTGGTCAATCTTTCCTCACTCATTCTCTCCATGTGCCCAAACCATTTTAAAACACCCTCTTCTGCTCTCTCAACCACGCTCTTTTTATTTCCACACATCTCTCTTACCCTTACGTTACTTACTCGATCAAACCACCTCACACCACACATTGTCCTCAAACATCTCATTTCCAGCACATCCATCCTCCTGCACACAACTCTATCCATAGCCCACGCCTCGCAACCATACAACATTGTTGGAACTACTATTCCTTCAAACATACCCATTTTTGCTTTCCGGGATAATGTTCTCGACTTCCACACATTTTTCAAGGCTCCCAAAATTTTCGCCCCCTCCCCCACCCTATGATCCGCTTCCGCTTCCATGGTTCCATCCGCTGACAGATCCACTCCCAGATATCTAAAACACTTCACTTCCTCCAGTTTTTCACCATTCAAACTCACCTCCCAATTGACTTGACCCTCAACCCTACTGTACCTAATAACCTTGCTCTTATTCACATTTACTCTTAACTTTCTTCTTCCACACACTTTACCAAACTCCGTCACCAGCTTCTGCAGTTTCTCACATGAATCAGCCACCAGCGCTGTATCATCAGCGAACAACAACTGACTCACTTCCCAAGCTCTCTCATCCCCAACAGACTTCATACTTGCCCCTCTTTCCAAGACTCTTGCATTTACCTCCCTAACAACCCCATCCATAAACAAATTAAACAACCATGGAGACATCACACACCCCTGCCGCAAACCTACATTCACTGAGAACCAATCACTTTCCTCTCTTCCTACACGTACACATGCCTTACATCCTCGATAAAAACTTTTCACTGCTTCTAACAACTTGCCTCCCACACCATATATTCTTAATACCTTCCACAGAGCATCTCTATCAACTCTATCATATGCCTTCTCCAGATCCATAAATGCTACATACAAATCCATTTGCTTTTCTAAGTATTTCTCACATACATTCTTCAAAGCAAACACCTGATCCACACATCCTCTACCACTTCTGAAACCACACTGCTCTTCCCCAATCTGATGCTCTGTACATGCCTTCACCCTTTCAATCAATACCCTCCCATATAATTTACCAGGAATACTCAACAAACTTATACCTCTGTAATTTGAGCACTCACTCTTATCCCCTTTGCCTTTGTACAATGGCACTATGCACGCATTCCGCCAATCCTCAGGCACCTCACCATGAGTCATACATACATTAAATAACCTTACCAACCAGTCAACAATACAGTCACCCCCTTTTTTAATAAATTCCACTGCAATACCATCCAAACCTGCTGCCTTGCCGGCTTTCATCTTCCGCAAAGCTTTTACTACCTCTTCTCTGTTTACCAAATCATTTTCCCTAACCCTCTCACTTTGCACACCACCTCGACCCAAACACCCTATATCTGCTACTCTGTCATCAGACACATTCAACAAACCTTCAAAATACTCATTCCATCTCCTTCTCACATCACCACTACGTGTTATCACCTCCCCATTTACGCCCTTCACTGAAGTTCCGATTTGCTCCCTTGTCTTACGCACCCTATTTACCTCCTTCCAGAACATCTTTTTATTCTCCCTAAAATTTACTGATAGTCTCTCACCCCAACTCTCATTTGCCCTTTTTTTCACCTCTTGCACCTTTCTCTTGACCTCCTGTCTCTTTCTTTTATACTTCTCCCACTCAATTGCATTTTTTCCCTGCAAAAATCGTCCAAATGCCTCTCTCTTCTCTTTCACTAATACTCTTACTTCTTCATCCCACCACTCACTACCCTTTCTAAACAGCCCACCTCCCACTCTTCTCATGCCACACGCATCTTTTGCGCAATCCATCACTGATTCCCTAAATACATCCCATTCCTCCCCCACTCCCCTTACTTCCATTGTTCTCACCTTTTTCCATTCTGTACACAGTCTCTCCTGATACTTCTTCACACAGGTCTCCTTCCCAAGCTCACTTACTCTCACCACCTTCTTCACCCCAACATTCACTCTTCTTTTCTGAAAACCCATACTAATCTTCACCTTAGCCTCCACAAGATAATGATCAGACATCCCTCCAGTTGCACCTCTCAGCACATTGACATCCAAAAGTCTCTCTTTCGCACGCCTGTCAATTAACACGTAATCCAATAACGCTCTCTGGCCATCTCTCCTACTTACATAAGTATACTTATGTATATCTCGCTTTTTAAACCAGGTATTCCCAATCATCAGTCCTTTTTCAGCACATAAATCTACAAGCTCTTCACCATTTCCATTTACAACACTGAACACCCCATGCATACCAATTATTCCCTCAACTGCCACATTACTCACCTTTGCATTCAAATCACCCATCACTATAACCCGGTCTCGTGCATCAAAACCGCTAACACACTCATTTAGCTGCTCCCAAAACCCTTGCCTCTCATGATCTTTCTAGAGGGGACGGGAGCGGGGGGCCGGAAATCCTCCCCTCCTTGTATTAACTTTCTAAAATGGGAAACATAAGAAGGAGTCACGCGGGGAGTGCTCATCCTCCTCGAAGGCTCAGAGTGGGGTGCCTAAATGTGTGTGGATGTAACCAAGATGTGAAAAAAGGAGAGATAGGTAGTATGTTTGAGGAAAGGAACCTGGATGTTTTGGCTCTGAGTGAAACGAAGCTCAAGGGTAAAGGGGAAGAGTGGTTTGGAAATGTCTGGGGAGTGAAGTCAGGGGTTAGTGAGAGGACAAGAGCAAGGGAAGGAGTAGCAATACTCCTGAAACAGGAGTTGTGGGAGTATGTGATAGAATGTAAGAAAGTAAATTCTCGATTAATATGGGTAAAATTGAAAGTTGATGGAGAGAGGTGGGTGATTATTGGTGCATATGCACCTGGGCATGAGAAGAAAGATATATATATATATATATATATATATATATATATATATATATATATATATATATATACAGTTTTTTTTTTTTATACATATTCGCCATACCCTGCATAAGCAAGGTAGCATTAAGAACAGAGGACTGAGCCTTAGAGAAAATATACTCACTTGGCCCCTTGTCTGTTCCTTCTTTGGGAAATTCAAAAATAGGAGGGGAGGATTTCCAGCTCCCTCCTCCCTCCCCTTTTAGTCGCCTTCTACGACACGCAGGGAATACGTGGGAAGTATTCTTTCTTCCCTATCCCCAGGGACAATATATATATATATATATATATATATATATATATATATATATATATATATATATATATATATATATATATATATATATATTGGGAATACCTGGTTTAAAAAGCGGGATATACATAAGTATACTTATGTAAGTAGGAGAGATGGCCAGAGAGCGTTATTGGATTACGTGTTAATTGACAGGCGTGCGAAAGAGAGACTTTTGGATGTCAATGTGCTGAGAGGTGCAACTGGAGGGATGTCTGATCATTATCTTGTGGAGGCTAAGGTGAAGATTAGTATGGGTTTTCAGAAGAGTGAATGTTGGGGTGAAGAAGGTGGTGAGAGTAAGTGAGCTTGGGAAGGAGACCTGTGTGAGGAAGTATCAGGAGAGACTGTGTACAGAATGGAAAAAGGTGAGAACAATGGAAGTAAGGGGAGTGGGGGAGGAATGGGATGTGTTTAGGGAATCAGTGATGGATTGCGCAAAAGATGCTTGTGGCATGAGAAGAGTGGGAGGTGGGCTGTTTAGAAAGGGTAGTGAGTGGTGGGATGAAGAAATAAGAGTATTAGTGAAAGAGAAGAGAGAGGCATTTGGACGATTTTTGCAAGGAAAAAATGCAATTGAGTGGGAGAAGTATAAAAGAAAGAGACAGGAGGTCAAGAGAAAGGTGCAAGAGGTGAAAAAAAGGGCAAATGAGAGTTGGGGTGAGAGACTATCAGTAAATTTTAGGGAGAATAAAAAGATGTTCTGGAAGGAGGTAAATAGGGTGCGTAAGACAAGGGAGCAAATGGGAACTTCAGTGAAGGGCGTAAATGGGGAGGTGATAACAAGTAGTGGTGATGTGAGAAGGAGATGGAATGAGTATTTTGAAGGCTTGTTGAATGTGTCTGATGACAGAGTGGCAGATATAGGGTGTTTGGGTCGAGGTGGTGTGCAAAGTGAGAGGGTTAGGGAAAATGATTTGGTAAACAGAGAAGAGGTAGTAAAAGCTTTGCGGAAGATGAAAGCCGGCAAGGCAGCAGGTTTGGATGGTATTGCAGTGGAATTTATAAAAAAAGGGGGTGACTGTATTGTTGACTGGTTGGTAAGGTTATTTAATGTATGTATGACTCATGGTGAGGTGCCTGAGGATTGGCGGAATGCGTGCATAGTGCCATTGTACAAAGGCAAAGGGGATAAGAGTGAGTGCTCAAATTACAGAGGTATAAGTTTGTTGAGTATTCCTGGTAAATTATATGGGAGGGTATTGATTGAGAGGGTGAAGGCATGTACAGAGCATCAGATTGGGGAAGAGCAGTGTGGTTTCAGAAGTGGTAGAGGATGTGTGGATCAGGTGTTTGCTTTGAAGAATGTATGTGAGAAATACTTAGAAAAGCAAATGGATTTGTATGTAGCATTTATGGATCTGGAGAAGGCATATGATAGAGTTGATAGAGATGCTCTGTGGAAGGTATTAAGAATATATGGTGTGGGAGGCAAGTTGTTAGAAGCAGTGAAAAGTTTTTAGCCAGGATGTAAGGCATGTGTACGTGTAGGAAGAGAGGAAAGTGATTGGTTCTCAGTGAATGTAGGTTTGCGGCAGGGGTGTGTGATGTCTCCAAGGTTGTTTAATTTGTTTATGGATGGGGTTGTTAGGGAGGTAAATGCAAGAGTCTTGGAAAGAGGGGCAAGTATGAAGTCTGTTGGGGATGAGAGAGCTTTCGAAGTGAGTCAGTTGTTGTTCGCTGATGATACAGCGCTGGTGGCGGATTCATGTGAGAAACTGCAGAAGCTGGTGACGGAGTTTGGTAAAGTGTGTGGAAGAAGAAAGTTAAGAGTAAATGTGAATAAGAGCAAGGTTATTAGGTACAGTAGGGTTGAGGGTCAAGTCAATTGGGAGGTGAGTTTGAATGGAGAAAAACTGGAGAAAGTGAAGTGTTTTAGATATCTGGGAGTGGATCTGGCAGCGGATGGAACCATGGAAGCGGAAGTGGATCATAGGGTGGGGGAGGGGGCGAAAATTTTGGGAGCCTTGAAAAATGTGTGGAAGTCGAGAACATTATCCCGGAAAGCAAAAATGGGTATGTTTGAAGGAATAGTGGTTCCAACAATGTTGTATGGTTGCGAGGCGTGGGCTATGGATAGAGTTGTGCGCAGGAGGATGGATGTGCTGGAAATGAGATGTTTGAGGACAATGTGTGGTGTGAGGTGGTTTGATCGAGTAAGTAACGTAAGGGTAAGAGAGATGTGTGGAAATAAAAAGAGCGTGGTTGAGAGAGCAGAAGAGGGTGTTTTGAAATGGTTTGGGCACATGGAGAGAATGAGTGAGGAAAGATTGACCAAGAGGATATATGTGTCGGAGGTGGAGGGAACGAGGAGAAGAGGGAGACCAAATTGGAGGTGGAAAGATGGAGTGAAAAGGATTTTGTGTGATCGGGGCCTGAACATGCAGGAGGGTGAAAGGAGGGCAAGGAATAGAGTGAATTGGAGCGATGTGGTATACAGGGGTTGACGTGCTGTCAGTGGATTGAATCAGGGCATGTGAAGCGTCCAGGGTAAACCATGGAAAGCTGTGTAGGTATGTATATTTGCGTGTGTGGACGTGTGTATGTACATGTGTATGGGGGGGGTTGGGCCATTTCTTTCGTCTGTTTCCTTGCGCTACCTCGCAAACGCGGGAGACAGCGATGAGGTATAAAAAAAAAAAATATATATATATATATATATATATATATATATATATATATATATATATATATGAGAGGCAAGTGTTTTGGGAGCAGCTGAATGAGTGTGTTAGTGGTTTTGATGCACGAGACCGGGTCATACTGATGGGTGATTTGAATGCAAAGGTGAGTAATGTGGCAGTTGAGGAAATAATTGGTATACATGGGGTGTTCAGTGTTGTAAATGGAAATGGTGAAGAGCTTGTAGATTTATGTGCTGAAAAAGGACTGGTGATTGGGAATACCTGGTTTAAAAAGCGAGATATACATAAGTATACGTATGTAAGTAGGACAGATGGCCAGAGAGCGTTATTGGATTACGTGTTAATTGACAGACGCGCGAAAGAGAGACTTTTAGATGTTAATGTGCTGAGAGGTGCAACTGGAGGGATGTCTGATCATTATCTTGTGGAGGCTAAGGTAAAGATTTGTATGGGTTTTCAGAAAAGAAGAGTGAATGTTGGGGTGAAGAGGGTGGTGAGAGTAAGTGAGCTTGGGAAGGAGACTTGTGTGAGGAAGTACCAGGAGAGACTGAGGACAGAATGGAAAAAGGTGAGAACAATGGAAGTAAGGGGAGTGGGGGAGGAATGGGATGTATTTAGGGAATCAGTGATGGATTGCGCAAAAGATGCTTGTGGCATGAGAAAAGTGGGAGGTGGGTTGATTAGAAAGGGTAGTGAGTGGTGGGATGAAGAAGTAAGATTATTAGTGAAAGAGAAGTGAGAGGCATTTGGACGATTTTTGCAGGGGAAAAATGCAATTGAGTGGGAGATGTATAAAAGAAAGAGACCGGAGGTCAAGAGAAAGGTGCAAGAGGTGAAAAAGAGGGCAAATGAGAGTTGGGGTGCGAGAGTATCATTAAATTTTAGGGAGAATAAAAAGTTCTGGAAGGAGGTAAATAAAGTGCGTAAGACAAGGGAGCAAATGGGAACTTCAGTGAAGGGCGCAAATGGGGAGGTGATAAAGTAGTGTGATGTGAGGAGATGGAGTGAGTATTTTGAAGGTTTGTTGAATGTGTTTGATGATAGAGTGGCAGATATAGGGTGTTTTGGTCGAGGTGGTGTGCAAAGTGAGAGGGTTAGGGAAAATGATTTGGTAAACAGAGAAGAGGCAGAAAAAGCTTTGCGGAAGATGAAAGCCGGCAAGGCAGCAGGTTTGGATGGTATTGCAGTGGAATTCATTAAAAAAGGGGGTGACTGTATTATTGACTGGTTGGTAAGGTTATTTAATGTATGTATGACTCATGGTGATGTGCCTGAGGATTGGCGGAATGCGTGCATAGTGCCATTGTACAAAGGCAAAGGGGATAAGAGTGAGTGCTCAAATTACAGAGGTATAAGTTTGTTGAGTATTCCTGGTAAATTATATGGGAGGGTATTGATTGAGAGGGTGAAGGCATGTACAGAGCATCAGATTGGGGAAGAGCAGTGTGGTTTCAGAAGTGGTAGAGGATGTGTGGATCAGGTGTTTGCTTTGAAGAATGTATGTGAGAAATACTTAGAAAAGCAAATGGATTTGTATGTAGCATTTATGGATCTGGAGAAGGCATATGATAGAGTTGATAGAGATGCTCTGTGGAAGGTATTAAGAATATATGGTGTGGGAGGCAAGTTGTTAGAAGCAGTGAAAAGTTTTTATCGAGGATATAAGGCATGTGTACGTGTAGGAAGAGAGGAAAGTGATTGGTTCTCAGTGAATGTAGGTTTGTGGCAGGGGTGTGTGATGTCTCCATGGTTTAATTTGTTTATGGATGGGGTTGTTAGGGAGGTGAATGCAAGAGTTTTGCAAAGAGGGGCAAGTATGAAGTCTGTTGGGGATGAGAGAGCTTGGGAAGTGAGTCAGTTGTTGTTCGCTGATGATACAGCGCTGGTGGCTGATTCATGTGAGAAACTGCAGAAGCTGGTGACTGAGTTTGGTAAAGTGTGTGAAAGAAGAAAGTTAAGAGTAAATGTGAATAAGAGCAAGGTTATTAGGTACAGTAGGGTTGAAGGTCAAGTCAATTGGGAGGTAAGTTTGAATGGACAAAAACTGGAGGAAGTAAAGTGTTTTAGATATCTGGGAGTGGATCTGGCAGCGGATGGAACCATGGAAGCGGAAGTGGATCATAGGGTGGGGGAGGGGGCGAAAATCCTGGGAGCCTTGAAGAATGTGTGGAAGTCGAGAACATTATCTCGCAGAGCAAAAATGGGTATGTTTGAAGGAATAGTGGTTCCAACAATGTTGTATGGTTGCGAGGCGTGGGCTATGGATAGAGTTGTGCGCAGGAGGATGGATGTGCTGGAAATGAGATGTTTGAGGACAATGTGTGGTGTGAGGTGGTTTGATCGAGTAAGTAACGTAAGGGTAAGAGAGATGTGTGGAAATAAAAAGAGTGTGGTTGAGAGAGCAGAAGAGGGTGTTTTGAAATGGTTTGGGCACATGGAGAGAATGAGTGAGGAAAGATTGACCAAGAGGATATATGTGTCGGAGGTGGAGGGAACGAGGAGAAGTGGGAGACCAAATTGGAGGTGGAAAGATGGAGTGAAAAAGATTTTGTGTGATCGGGGCCTGAACATGCAGGAGGGTGAAAGGAGGGCAAGGAATAGAGTGAACTGGATCGATGTGGTATACCGGGGTTGACGTGCTGTCAGTGGATTGAATCAGGGCATATGAAGCGTCTGGGGTAAACCATGGAAAGCTGTGTACGTATGTATATTTGCGTGTGTGGACGTATGTATATACATGTGTATGGGGGTGGGTTGGGCCATTTCTTTCGTCTGTTTCCTTGCGCTACCTCGCAAACGCGGGAGACAGCGACAAAGCAAAAATATATATATATATATATATATATATATATATATATATATATATATATATATATATATATATATATATATATATAAAATTTCTCTAAACAAAAACATTTCCAGTGCAGAATTTTCTTGTTCCTGAGATGGCTACCTCTTCTGAAACATGAACATGATAACACTCACCAGCTGGTGTGCTTGAGGTTGTGTTCCAGACGGTCCTTGAGGGGGTGGGGGAACATCCTGGCTCCCGTCTCCCCCACCATATCCCTCCAGTCCTGAGAACCCAGCAGGCATCTCACACCCACCTAACCACTGAAAATTCAAAATAAACCTACATTGGCATGGGCACTGAAAGTTTCAAGGATGGAATACAAGGAGTAAAGTTTGGTTAGCAATGAGTTTGAACAAATTAGTAACAATCAAATAAAAATCATAATCATATATGCAAAAATATATATTACACATACATATAGCATTGAATTTTAAATCAAAATCAATTTTTTCAATTTCTCAAAGGGATCCCTTGTCTTGTAACAGGAAAACTGAGTGTGATGCTACATAATCTTTGATACAGAATATCAATTTTCTATTTGAGACTTTTTCACCATACCCAAATACTTGGTACCAAGAAAACCTATGCCACTGTCTGATGACTTGAGGGATATCATGCAGATAATTGAAAATCAAACAAAGTGCATATCTCTGTATTAAAGACCTAGTCATCCCGCCCTCCACTAAGGCATTGAGCCCAACAATTAATAGCATATTTTTGGCAATGTCCTTCCCAAAGCAAGTTAGTAAGTGAAACTCACTCACAAGGCAGCTTGCACATACATCATGCAGAGCAACAAACTTCAAAAACAACTGAAAGAGGAGGGCTGGGAGGCCACATGGATCCACTGCCTAAGGTGATATTAACCCCATTCAGTGCTCTGGCCAACACATGTCATGTAATATAGCTATGCACATCAAGTAATGTTGTTGTGGCTCCTGCCACAATTGCTTAAAATCCCAGCTTATCTTTAATTAAACCAATTACCCATAAATATTACTAGAAGCCTCCCTCCTTCCACAGATGGGGAAAAAATATCAAGCATATCAGTTCATCACCGGAAGTGCATGCACATTGGCTTTGAGTGATGCCAAACATACACCCATTATCATATGTTACATAACTACACAGGGTGACTGATTGATGAAGACAATGGCTTGTTTACAAGTTTATATTGAAGTGGAATAGGACTAAAACAGAACTAAAATGTCTTCTGACATTTCTTGACAACAAAAAACAACAACAACTGTTGCTTTCAAAGATTCCATTACAGTCATGTAACCTGTATGACTGTGAACTTTTAATGGTAATCATTCCATGCTGCACAGTTACAAACAATCATCAAGGAAACACATGCTTCAATGTCTTAATGTATTATGGAAGCATCTATTCTCTTTTTATCCCCAAGAAAAAGACCAAGGCAATAACTGAAGTTAAGTTAATTCTAACGTAAAGAAACAAAGACTGTTGTAACTGTTAATGTTTATATTCAATGCAATACAAAACTTTTCTTCATTTATTCGTTCACAGTCCTGCCATGTAAATTACATGTGAATATGTTAAAAAATATGTATAAGCAGTGGGCTCAGTGTAAATAGTAAGAAATCATACATGAAAAGAAAACAAAGTTGCTGTTTTACCTTTTTTTTCTTTTTTTACATTGAAAACTTCAGTCATGGACAAAAGTTCATATCAAGGCTGGGCCATAATTGAAATACAGAGAGGTGATTGAATGGGAAAAAGAAGAATTAAGGGGAATTATTAAAAAAAATTTGAAGTGAAAACTGCCCTTAAAATGTGCTTGGTCATAGTTATTGTGAAAGAAAAGTTAGAGAGGTTACTAAAAGGGAAAGAGAAGGAGCAAGTGGAAGTTATACTATTATTATCTTTTTATTATACTTTGTCGCTGTCTCCCGCATTAGCGAGGTAGCGCAAGGAAACAGACGAAAGAATGGCCCAAACCACCCACATACAACATGTATATACATAAATGCCCACAGATGCACATATACATACCTATGCATTTCAATGTATACATACATGTACATACACAGACATATACATATATACACATGTACAAATTCATACTTGCTGCCTTCATCTACTCCCATCACTACCCCGCTGCACATAAAATGTCACCCCCCCTCCCTCAACGTGTGCATGCAATGCAGGGCTAGGAAAAAACATCAAAGGCCACATTCGTTCACAGTCTCCAGCTGTCATGTGTAACACCAAAACCATAGCTCCCTTTCCACATCCAGGCTCCTCAAAACTTTCCATAGTTTACCTACCCCATACGCTTCACGTGCCATGGTTCAATCCATTGACAGCACGTCGACCCCAGTATACCACATCATCCCAATTCACTCTATTCCTTGCATGCTTTTCACCCTCCTGTATGTTCAAGCCCCGATCACTCAAAATTGTCCTCACTCCTTCCTTCCACCTCCAATTTGGTCTCTCGTTCCCTCCAGCTCTGACACATACATCTTATTTGTCAATCTTTCCTCACTCATTCGCTCCATGTGAACAAACCATTTCAATACACCCTCCTCTGCTCTCTCAACCACACTCTTTTTATTACCACAAATCTCTCTTACCCTTTCATTACTTATTCGATCAAACCACCTCACATCACATATTGTCCTCAAACATTTCAATTTCAACACATCCACCCTCCTCCGCATAACTCTATCTATAACCCATGCCTCGCAACCATTTAGCATTGTTGGAACCACTATTCCTTCAAACATACCCATTTTTGCTTTCAGACATAATGTACTCGCCTTCCACCCATTCTTCAACGTTCCCAGAAACTTTGCCCCCTCCCCATCCTGTGACTCACTTCCACTTCCATGGTTCCATCCACTGCCAAATCCACTTCCAGATATCTAAAACAGTTCACTTCCTCCAGTTTTTCTCCATTTAAACTTACCTCCAAACTGACTTGTCCCTCAACCCTACTGTATCTAATAACCTTGCTCTTATTCACATGTACTCTCAGCTTTCTTCTTTCACACACTTTACCAAACTTAGTCACCAGCTTCTGCAGTTTCTCACAGACTGCATACATGCCCCTCTTTCCAAAACTCTTGCATTCACCTCTCTAACAACACCATCCATAAACAAATTACACAACCATGGAGACATCAAGCGTGCATGCCGCAAACCAAAATTCACTGGGAACCAATCACTTTCCTCTCCAGGTTCCTTTCCTCAAACATACTACCTATCTCTCCTTTTTTCTCATCTTGTATACATCCCCACGTTAACTGGTGGGTAAGGTTATTCAATGTATGTATGATTCATGGTGAGGTGCCTGAGGATTGGCGGAGTGCTTGCATAGTGCCATTGTACAAAGGCAAAGGGGACAAAGATGAGTGCTCAAATTACAGAGGTATAAATTTGTTGAGTATTCCTGGGAAATTGTATGGGAGGGTTTTGATTGAGAGGGTCAAGGCATGTACAGAGCATCAGATTGGGGAAGAGCAGTGTGGTATCAGAAGTGGTAAAGGATGTCTGGATCAGGTGTTTGCTTTGAAGAATGCATGTGAGAAATACTTAAAAACCTTATGGATTTGTATGTAGCATTAATGGATCTGGAAAAGGCATATGATAGAGTTGATAGAGTTGATAGCGATGCTCTGTGGAAGGTATTAAGAATATATGGTGTGGGAGGCAAGTTGTTAGAAGCAGTGAAAAGTTTTTATCGAGGATGTAAGGCATGTGTACGTGTAGGAAGAGAGGAAAGTGATTGGTTCTCAGTGAATGTAGGTTTGCGGCAGGGGTGTGTGATGTCTTCATGGTTGTTTAATTTGTTTATGGATGGGGTTGTTAGGGAGGTAAATGCAAGAGTTTTGGAAAGAGGGGCAAGTATGCAGTCTGTTGTGGATGAGAGAGCTTGGGAAGTGAGTCAGTTGTTGTTCGCTGATGATACAGCGCTGGTGGCTGATTCATGTGAGAAACTGCAGAAGCTGGTGACTGCGTTTGGTAAAGTGTGTGAAAGAAGAAAGTTAAGAGTAAATGTGAATAAGAGCAAGGTTATTAGGCACAGTAGGGTTGAGGGTCAAGTCAATTGAGAGGTAAGTTTGAATGGAGAAAAAACTGGGGGAAGTAAAGTGTTTTAGATATGTGGGAGTGGATCTGGCAGCGGATGGAACCATGGAAGCAGGAAGTGAATCATAGGGTGGGGGAGGGGGCGAAAATTCTGGAAGCCTTGAGGAATGTTTGGAAGTCGAGAACATTATCTCGGAAAGCAAAAATGGGTATGTTTGAATGAATAGTGGTTCCAACAATGCTGTATGGTTGCGAGGCGTGAGCTATGGATAGAGTTGTGTGCAGGAGGGTGGATGTGCTGGAAATGAGATGTTTGAGGACAATATGTGGTGTGAGGTGGTTTGATCGAGTAAGTAATGTAAGGGTAAGAGAGATGTGTGGAAATAAGAAGAGTGTGGTTGAGAGAGCAAAAGAGGGTGTTTTGAAATGGTTTGGTCACATGGAGAGAATGAGTGAGGAAAGATTGACCAAGAGGATATATGTGTCAGAGGTGGAGGGAATGAGAAGTGGGAGACCAAATTGGAGGTGGAAAGATGGAGTGAAAAAGATTTTGAGTGATCGGGGCCTGAACATGCACGAGGGTGAAAGGCGTGCAAGGAATAGAGTGAATTGGAATGATGTGGTATACCGGGGTCGACGTGCTGTCAATGGATTGAACCAGGGCATGTGAAGCGTCTGGGGTAAACCATGGAAAGTTGTGTGGGGCCTGGATGTGGAATGGGAGCTGTGATTTCGGTGCATTATTACATGACATCTAGAGACTGAGTTTGAACGAATGGGGCCTTTGGTGTCCTTTGCTAGCGCTACCTCGCACACATGAGGGGGAGGGGGTTGTTATTCCATGTGTGGCGAGGTGGCGATGGGAACAAATAAAGGCAGACAGTATGAATTATATACATGTATGTGTGTGTATATGTCTGTGCGTATATATATGTGTACATTGAGATGTATAGGTATGTTTGCGTGTGTGGACATGTATGTATATACATGTGCATGTAGGCGGGTTGGGCAATTCTTTCGTCTCTTTCCTTGCGCTACCTCGCTAATGCGGGAGACTGAGAAAGCAAATTAAATAAATATAATATATATATATATATATATATATATATATATATATATATATATATATATATATATATATGTATATATATATATATATATATATATATATATATATATATATATATATATATATATATATATATATATTAGGTTATTAGGTACAGTAGGGTTGAGGGTCAAGTCAATTGGGAGGTGAGTTTGAATGGAGAAAAACTGGAGGAAGTGAAGTGTTTTAGATATCTGGGAGTGGATCTGGCAGCGGATGGAACCATGGAAGCGGAAGTGGATCATAGGGTGGGGGAGGGGGCGAAAATTCTGGGAGCCTTCAAGAATGTGTGGAAGTCGAGAACATTATCTCGGAAAGCAAAAATGGGTATGTTTGAAGGAATAGTGGTTCCAACAATGTTGTATGGTTGCGAGGCGTGGGCTATGGATAGAGTGGTGCGCAGGAGGATGGATGTCCTGGAAATGAGATGTTTGAGGACAATGTGTGGAGTGAGGTGGTTTGATCTTTCTTACCCTTGTAAGAGAGATGTGTGGAAATAAAAAGAGGGTGGTTGATAGAGCAGAAGAGGGTGTTTTGAAATGGTTTGGGCACATGGAGAGAATGAG
This sequence comes from Panulirus ornatus, assembly GCF_036320965.1. Taxonomy (NCBI): domain Eukaryota; kingdom Metazoa; phylum Arthropoda; class Malacostraca; order Decapoda; family Palinuridae; genus Panulirus; species Panulirus ornatus. The sequence continues at coordinate 38,152,178 of NC_092243.1, read as the reverse complement.
TGACGAAAGATTGACCAAGAGGATATATGTGTCGGAGGTGGAGGGAACGAGGAGAAGAGGGAGACCAAATTGGAGGTGGAAAGATGGAGTGAAGAAGATTTTGTGTGATCGGGGCCTGAACATGCAGGAGGGTGAAAGGAGGGCAAGGAATAGAGTGAATTGGAGCGATGTGGTATACCAGGGGTTGACGTGCTGTCAGTGGATTGAATCAGGGCATGTGAAGCGTCTGGGGTAAACCATGGAAAGCTGTGTAGGTATGTATATTTGCGTGTGTGGACGTATGTATGTACATGTGTATGGGGGGGGTTGGGCCATTTCTTTCGTCTGTTTCCTTGCGCTACCTCGCAAACGCGGGAGACAGCAACAAGGTATAAAAAAAAAAAAAAAAAAAAAAAAAAAAAAAAAAAAATATATATATATATTACAGTCACCCCCTTTTTTAATAAAATCCACTGCAATACCATCCAAACCTGCTACCTTGCCGGCTTTCATCTTCCACAAAGCTTTTACTACCTCTTCTCTGTTTACCAAATCATTTTCCCTAACCCTCTCACTCTGCACACCACCTCGACCAAAACACCCTATATCTGCCACTCTATCATCAAACACATTCAACAAACCTTCAAAATACTCACTTCATCTCCTTCTCACATCACCACTACTTGTTATCACCTCCCCATTTGCGCCCTTCACTGAAGTTCCCATTTGCTCCCTTGTCTTACGCACTTTATTTACCTCCTTCTAGAACATCTTTTTATTCTCCCTAAAATTTAATGATACTCTCTCACCTCAACTCTCATTTGCCCTCTTTTTCACCTATTGCACCTTTCTCTTGACCTCCTGTCTCTTTCTTTTATACATCTCCCACTCAATGGCATTTTTTCCCTGCAAAAATCATCCAAATGCCTCTCTCTTCTCTTTCACTAATAATCTTCCTTCTTCATCCCACCACTCACTACCCTTTCTAATATATATATATATATATATATATATATATATATATATATATATATATATATATATATATATATATATATATCTTTTTCTTTTTTTTTTTATACTTTGTCGCTGTCTCCCGCGTTTGCGAGGTAGCGCAAGGAAACAGACGAAAGAAATGGCCCAACCCCCCCCCCATACACATGTACATACACACGTCCACACACGCAAATATACATACCTACACAGCTTTCCATGGTTTACCCCAGACGCTTCACATGCCTTGATTCAATCCACTGACAGCACGTCAACCCCTGTATACCACATCGCTCCAATTCACTCTATTCCTTGCCCTCCTTTCACCCTCCTGCATGTTCAGGCCCCGATCACACAAAATCTTTTTCACTCCATCTTTCCACCTCCAATTTGGTCTCCCTCTTCTCCTCGTTCCCTCCACCTCCGACACATATATCCTCTTGATCAATCTTTCCTCACTCATTCTCTCCATGTGCCCAAACCATTTCAAAACACCCTCTTCTGCTCTCTCAACCACGCTCTTTTTATTTCCACACATCTCTCTTACCCTTACGTTACTTACTCGATCAAACCACCTCACACCACACATTTTCCTCAAACATCTCATTTCCAGCACATCCATCCTCCTGCGCACATCTCTATCCATAGCCCACGCCTCGCAACCATACAACATTGTTGGAACCACTATTCCTTCAAACATACCCATTTTTGCTTTCCGAGATAATGTTCTCGACTTCCACACATTTTTCAAGGCTCCCAAAATTTTTGCCCCCTCCCCCACCCTATGATCCACTTCCGCTTCCATGGTTCCATCCGCTGACAGATCCACACATTCGTCACATGTCGTAGAAGGCAACTAAAGGGGACAAGAGCTGGGGGCTACAAACCCTCCCCTCCTTGTATTTTAACTTTCTAAAAGGGGAAACAGAAGGAGTCACGCGGCGAGTGCTCATCCTCCTTGAAGGCTCACACTGGGGTGTCTAAATGTGTGTGGACGTAACCAAGATGACAAAAAAGGAGAGATAGGTAGTATGTTTGAGTAAAGGAACCTGGATGTTTTGGCTCTGAGTGAAACGAAGCTCAAGGGTAAAGGGGAAGAGTTGTTTGTGAAAGTCTTGGGAGTAAAGTCAGGGGTTAGTGAGAGGACAAGAGTAAGGGAAGGAGTAGCTCTACTCCTGAAACAGGAGTGGTGGGAGTATGTGATAGAGTGTAAGAAAGTAAACTCTAGATTGATATCGGCAAAACTGAAAGTTGATGAAGAGAGATGGGTGATTATTGGTGCATATGCATTTGGGCATGACAAGAAAGATCATGAGGGGCAAGTGTTTCGGGACTAGCTGAATGAGTGTGTTAGTGATTTTGATGCACAAGACCAGGTAATAGTGATGGGTGATTTGAATGCAAAGGTGAGTAATGTGGCAGTTGAGGGAATAATTGGTATACATGGGGTGTTCAGTGTTGTAAATGGAAATGGTGAAGAGCTTGTAGATTTATGTGCTGAAAAAGGACTGTTGATTCGGAATACCTGGTTTAAAAAGAGAGATATATATAAGTATACATATGTAAGTAGGAGAGATGGCCAGAGAGCGTTATTGGATTACGTGTTAATTGATAGGCGCGCGAAAGAGACTTTTGGATGTTAATGTGCTGAGAGGTGCAACTGGAGGAATGTCTGATCATTATCTTGTGGAGGCGAAGGTGAAGATTTGTAGAGGTTTACAGAAAAGAAGAGAGAATGTTGGGGTGAAGAGAGTGGTGAGAGTAAGTGAGCTTGGGGAGGAGACTTGTGTGAGGAAGTACCAGGAGAGACTGAGCATAGGGAATGGAAAAAGGTGAGAAAAACGGAGGTAAGGGGAGTGGGGGAGGAATGGGATGTATTAAGGGAAGCAGTGATGGCTTGCACAAAAGATGCTTGTGGCATGAGAAGCATGGGAGGTGGGCAGATGAGAAAGGGTAGTGAGTGGTGGGATGAAGAAGTAAGAGTATTAGTGAAAGAGAAGAGAAAGGCATTTGAACGATTTTTGCAGGGAAATAATACAAATGACTGGGAGATGCATAAAAGAAAGAGACAGGAGGTCAAGAGAAAGGTGCAACAGGTGAAAACGAGGGCAAATGAGAGTTGGGGTGAGAGAGTATCATTAAATTTTCGGGAGAATAAAAAGATGTTTTGGAAGGAGGTAAATAAAGTGCATAAGACACGGGAACAAATTGGAACTTCCGTGAAGGGGGCTAATGGGGAGGTGATAACAAGTAGTGGTGATGTGAGAAGGAGATGGAGTGGGTATTTTGAAGGTTTGTTGAATGTGTTTGATGATATAGTGGCAGATATAGGGTGTTATGGTTGAGGTGGTGTGCAAAGTGAGAGGGTGGGGAAAATTATTTGCTAAACAGAGAAGAGGTAGTAAAAGCTTTGTGGAAGATGAAAGCCGGCAAGGGAGTGGGTTTGGATACTATTGCAGTGGAATTTATTAAAAAAGGGGGTGACTGTAGTGTTGACTGGTTGGTAAGGTTATTTAAAGTATGTATGATTTATGGTGAGGTGCCTGAGGATTGGCAGAATGTTTGCATAGTGCCATTGTACAAAGGCAAAGGGGACAAAGGTGAGTGCTCAAATTACAGAGGTATAAGTTTGTTGAGTATTCCTAGGAAATTATATGGGAGGGTATTGAATGAGAGGGTGAAGGAATGTACAGAGCATCAGAATGGGGAAGAGCAGTGTGGTTTCAGAAGTGGTAGAGGATGTGTGGATCAGATGTTTGCTTTGAAGAATGTTTGTGAGAAATATTTAGAAAAGCAAATGGAGTTGTATGTAGCATTTATGCATCTGGAGAAGGCATAATAAAGAGTTGATAGAGATGTTCTGTGGAAGGTATTAAGAATATATGGTGTGGGAGGCAAGTTCTTAGAAGCAGTGAAAAGTTTTTATCGAGGATATAAGGCATGTGTACGTGTAGGGAGAGAGGAAAGTGATTGGTTCTCAGTGAATGTAGGTTTGCGGCAGGGTTGTGTGATGTCTCCATGGTTCTTTAATTTGTATGTGGATGGGGTTGTTAGGGAGGTGAATGCAAGAGTTTTGGAAAGAGGAGCAACTATGCAGTCTGGTGGTGGATGTGCTCGAAATGAGATGTTTGAGGACAATATGTGGTGTGAGGTGGTTTGATCGAGTAAGTAATAATAGGGTAAGAGAGATGTGTGGTAATAAAAAGAGTGCGGTTGAGAGAGCAGAAGAGGGTGTTTTGAAATGGTTTGGTCACATGAAGAGAATGAGTGAGGAAAGATTGACCGAGAGGATATATGTGTCAGAGGTGGAGGGAACGAGGAGAAGTGGGAGACCAAATTGGAGGTGGAAAGATGGAGTGAAAAAGATTTTGAGTGATCGGGGCCTGAACATGCAGGAGGGTGAAAGGCGTGCAAGGAATAGAGTGAATTGGAACGATATGATATACCGGGGTCGACGTGCTGTCAATGGATTGAACAAGGGCATGTGAAGCGTCTGGGGTAAACCATGGAAAGTTCTGTGGGGCCTGGATGTGGAAAGGGAGCTGTGGTTTCGGTGCATTATTGCATGACTGCTAAAGACTGAGTGTGAACGAATGGGGTCTTCGTTGTCTTTTCCTAGCGCTACCTTGCACACATGAGGGGGAGGGGGTAGTTATTTCATGTGTGGCGAGGTGGCGATGGGAATGAATAAAGGGGGACAGTATGAATTATGTACATGTGTATATATATATCTATATGTCTGTGTGTACATATATATGTATACGTTGAGATGTATAGGTATGTATATTTGCGTGTGTGGACGTGTATGTATATGCATGTGTATGCGGGTGGGTTGGGCCATTCTTTTCATCTGTTTCCTTGCACTACCTCGCTAACGCGGGAGACAGCGACAAAGAAAAAAATAAAATAAATAAATATATATATTTATTTTATTTATACATTTTGCTTTGTCGCTGTCTCCTGCATTAGCGAAGTAGCGGAAGGAAACACACGTAAGAATGGCCCAACCCACACACATACACATGCATATACATACACGTCCACACATGAAAATATACATACCTATAAATCTCAACGTATATATACAAGCAGACATATACATATATACACATGTACATAATTCATAGTCTGCCTTTATTCATTCCCATTGCCACATGAAATTACAACCCTCTCCCCCTTCATGTGCGTGAGGTAGCAATAGGAAAAGACAACAAAGGCCACATTCGTTCACACTCAGTCTCTAGCTGTTATGTAATAATGCACCAAAATCATAACTCCCTTTCCACATCCAGGCCCCACAAAACTTTCCATGGTTTACCCCAGACACTTCACATGCCCTAGTTCAATCCATTGACAGCACCTTGACCCCAGTATACAACATCGTTCCAATTCACTCTATTCCTAGCACGCCTTTCACCCTCGTGCATGTTCAGGCCCCGATCACTCAAAATCTTTGTCACTCCATCTTTCCACCTCCAATTTGGTCTCCCACTTCTCCTCGTTCCCCCCACCTCTGACACATATATCCTCTTGATCAAACTTTCCTCACTCATTCTCTCTATGTGATCAAACCATTTCCATTCACCCTTTTCTGCTCTCTCAACCACACTCTTTTTATTACCACACATCTCTCTTACCCTATTATTACTTACTCAATCAAACCAACTCACACCACATATTGTCCTCAAACATCTCATTTCCAACACATCCAACATCCTCCACAGAACGCTATGTATAGCCCACGACTCGCAACCATATAACATTGTTGGAACCACTATCCCTTCAAACATATCCATTTTTGCTTTCCGAGATAATGTTCGCGACTTCCACACATTCTTCAACGCTCCTAGAACTTTCGCCCCCTCCCCCACCTGATGATTTACTTCCGCTTCCATGGTTCCATCTGCTTCCAAATCCACTCCCAGATATCTAAAACACTTCACTTCCTCCAGTTTTCCTCCATTCAGATTTACCTCCCAATTGACTTCTCCCTCAACCCTACTGTACCTAATAACCTTGCTCTTATTCACATTTACTCTCAGCTTTCTTCTTTCACACACTTTACCAAACTCAATCACCAGCTTCTGCAGTTTCTCAAACGAATCAGCCACCAGCGCTGTATCATCAGTGTATAACTGACTCACTTCCCAAGCTCTCTCATCCACAACAGACTGCATACTTGCCCCTCTTTCCAAAACTCTAGCATTCATCTCCCTAACAACCCCATCCATAAATAAATTAAACAACCATGGATACATCACACACCACTGCCGCAAACCTACATTCACGGAGAACCAATCACTTTCCTCTCTTCCTACATGTACACATGCCTTACATCCTTGATAAAAACTTTTCATTGCTTCTAACAACGTGCCTCCCACACCATATATTCTTAATACCTTCCACAGAGCATCTCTATCAAATGCCTTCTCCAGATCCATAAATGTTACATACAAATCCATTGGTTTTCCAAGTATTTCTCACATCCTTCAAAGCAAACACCTGATCCACACATCCTCTACCACTTCTGAAACCACACTGCTTTTCCCCAATCTCATGCTCTGTACATGCCTTTACCCTCTCAATCAATACCCTCCCATAAAATTTACCAGGAATACTCGATAAACTCATACCTCTGTAATTTGAGCACTCACTTTTATCCCCTTTACCTTTGTACAATGGCACTATGCAAGCATTCCGACAATCCTCAGGCACCTCACCATGAGTCATACATACATCAAATAACCTTATCAACCAGTCAACAATACAGTCAACCCTTTTTTGATAAATTCCACTGCAGTACCATCCAAACCCGCTGCCTTGCCAGCTTTCATCTTCCGCCAACTTTTACTACCTCTTCTCTATTTAGCAAATCATTCTCCCTAAGCCTCTCACTTTGCACACCACCTCAACCAAAACACCCTATATCTGCCACTATATCATCAAACACATTCAACAAACCTTCAAAATATTCACTCCATCTTCTCACATCACCACTACCTATTATCACCTCCCCATTAGCCATCTTCACTGAAGTTCCCATTTGTTCCCTTCTCTTACGCACTTTATTTACCTCCTTCCAAAATATATTTTAATTCTCACTAAAATTTAATGATACTCTCTCACCCCAACTCTCATCTGCCCTCTTTTTCACCTCTTGCACTTTTCTCTTGATCTCCTGCCTCTTTCTTTTATACATCTCCCCCTCATTTGCATTATTTCCCTACAAAAATTGTCCAAATGCCTCTCTCTTCTCTTTCACTAATAATCTTACTTCTTCATCCCGCTACTCACTACCCTTTCTAATCTGCCAACCTCCCACGCTTCTCATGCCACAAGCATCTTTTGCACAAGCCATTACTGCTTCCCTAAATACATCCCAATTCTCCCCCACTCCCCTTACCTCCTTTGTTCTCCCCTTTTTCCATTCGGTACTCAGTCGCTCCTGGTACTTCCTCACACAAGTCTCCTTCCCAAACTCATTTACTCTCACCACTCTTTTCGCCCTAACATTCTCTCTTCTTTTCTGAAAACCTATACATATCTTCACCTTCATCTCCACACGATAATGATCAGACATTCCTCTAGTTGCACCTCTCAGCACATTAAAATCCAAAAGTCACTCTTTCGCGCACCTATCAATTAAAACGTAATCCAATAACGCTCTCTGGCCATCTCTCCTACTTACATATGTATACTTATGTATATCTCTTTTTAAACCAGGTATTCCCAATCACTAGTCCTTTTTCAGCACATAAATCTACAAGCTCTTCACCATTTCCATTTACAACACTGAACACCCCATGTACACCAATTATTCCCTCAACTTCCACATTACTCTCTTTTGCATTCAAATCACCCATCACCCATCAAACTACTAACACTCTCACTCAGCTGCTCCCAAAATACTTGCCTCATATGATCTTTCTTCTCATGCCCAGGTGCACATGCATCAATAATCACCCATCTCTCTCCATCCACTTTCACTTTTACCCATATCAATCTAGAGTTTACTTTCTTACGCTCTATCACACACTCCCACCACGCCTGTTTCAGGAGTAGTGCTACTCCCTCCCTTGCTCTTGTCCTTTCACTAACCTCTGACTTTACTCCCAAGACATTCCCAAACCACTCTTCCCCTTTACCCTTGAGCTTCGTTTCGCACAGAGCCAAAACATCCAGGTTTCTTTCCTCAAACATACTACCTATCTCTCCTTTTTTCTCATCTTGGTTACATCCACACGCATTTCCAAGATAACATTCTCGACTTCCACACATTCTTCAAGGCTCCCAGAGCTTTCGCTCCCTCCTCCATCCTATGATTCACTTCTGCTTCCATGGTTCCATCCGCTGCCAAATCCACTCCTAGATCTCTAAAACACTTCCCATATCAATCTAGAGTTTACTTTCTTACGCTCTATCACACACTCCCACCACGCCTGTTTCAGGAGTAGTGCTACTCCCTCCCTTGCTCTTGTCCTTTCACTAACCTCTGACTTTACTCCCAAGACATTCCCAAACCACTCTTCCCCTTTACCCTTGAGCTTCGTTTCGCACAGAGCCAAAACATCCAGGTTTCTTTCCTCAAACATACTACCTATCTCTCCTTTTTTTCTCATCTTGATTACATCCACACGCATTTAGACACCCCAATCTGAGCCTTCGAGGAAGATGAGCACTCACCGTGTGACTCCTTCTGTTTCCCCTTTAAGAAAGTTAAAATTTCCCATCATTGTCTTTCCTGGTACTTCCTCACACAAGTCTCCTTCCCAAACTCATTTACTCTCACCACTCTTTTCACCCCAACATTCTCTCTTCTTTTCTGAAAACCTGTACATATCTTCACCTTCACCTCCACAAGATAATAATCAGACACCCCTCTAGCTGCACCTCTCAGCACACTAATATCCAAAAGTCACTCATTCGCACACCTATCAATTAACATGTAATCCAATAACGCTCTCTGGCCATCTCTCCTACTTACATATGTATACTTATGTATATCTCGCTTTTTAAACCAGGTATTCCCAATCACCAGTCCTTTTTCAGCACGTAAATCTACAAGCTCTTCACCATTTCCATTTACAACACTGAGCACCCCAAGTACACCAATCATTCCCTCAACTGCCCCATTACTCACTTTTGCATTCAAATCACCCATCACTATAACCCGGTCTCTCGTGCATCAAAACTACTAACACTCTCACTCAGCTGCTCCCAAAATACTTGTCTCATACGATCTTTCTCCTCATGCCCAGGTGCATATGCACCAATAACCACCCATCTCTCTCTATCCACTTTCAGTTTTACCCATATCAATCTAGAGTTTACTTTCTTATGCTCTATCACATACTCCCACCACTCCTGTTTCAGGAGTAGTGCTACTCCTTCCCTTGCTCTTGTCCTTTCACTAACCCCTGACTTTACTCCATAGACATTCCCAAACCACTCTTCCCCTTTACCCTTAAGCTTCGTTTCACACAGAGCCAAAACATCCAGGTTTCTTTCCTCAAACATACTACCTATCTCTCCTTTTTTCTCATCTTGGTTACATCCACACACATTTTGACACCCCAATCTGAGCCTTCAAGGAAGATGAGCACTCACCGCGTGACTCCTTCTTCTGTTTCCCCTTTTGGAAAGTTAAAATTTCCCATCATTGTCAGAAGCAGAATCAGGAGCATATTCCTGAGCCTTCAAGGAAACCTCCTTCCTTGGCTCCATCCTCTTCCTTCATTTGGAAAGTATGAAGGAAGAATTTCCAGTTTCCTGCTCCCATCCCTTTTAGTCACATTGCATGACAGGCAGTGGACACGGGACCAGTATTCTTTCCCACTATTACCTTGGGGACCTCATTCATGGAGCTGCTTCAGCTTTGACACTATGCTTCATGCAGGAACGAGAAAGGTGAACTCCTTTGGGGCAAAAAGACCCTTGATAACACAGTACAGTTTTGTTTCTGCTGCCAATAATTCTTCCTTGTGAGAAGATTACTTATTGCTTGAAGCATTGTCCCCTTCAGACAAAACCAACACCATGTACATATAATTTGATTTTTTTTTCAGACGAGTACTGTTAAGATCTAAATGGCTCTTAGGTTTAATAACCAAAGTTTTCTTATCATGGGAACTAAAGCATATCTAGATATAAATCTAAACCACACTTTCAGTGATGAGGCATCAAACTTTTCTTACATTGCACTCGATCTCTTGTCAGTAGCTTTAGGTTATATTTGTGTGCTATTATTTTCTTTGTTTCCAAATTGTTTTAAGGAACCACAGTGCACCAGAGAAATGATCCATTTAATATTCAAATTAATATATAGATCTTAATTCACTTTTGATAAAAATGCATTTCAATATTTTGTACTTTTTGCTTAAAATTTGGGCAAAAATTTATATAATTGGCTTTTTATAGTTTGTGTGATTTTCAGTGTTTTTTTATTAATGCACTTGGAATATAGTGTCTTTGAAGCACATTCTGTATTTTTTTTTTACTTCATTTTGTAACATTTAATAATGTATATTGAAGAGACCAATGCAATTGTGATTTATGTTTTCTTTGCATGACCCTCGCACGACTTACTGTTATCTTCTATCCTGTGTTTGTATTGTCTCGTTTCAAAAACAAAGTTTTAGGTATGTGATTTTGTATGATCAACTGTTACGCATTTTTATACCTAAAAGGGACCTATGGGTTGTTTAATGGTCTAGTTAGCAAATATATATATATATTGGGAGGTAAGTTTGAATGGAGAAAAACTGGAGGAGGGGAAGTGTTTTAGATATCTAGGAGTGGATTTGGCAGCAGATGGAACCATGGAAGCAGAAGTGAATCATAGGATGGAGGAGGGAGTGAAAGTTCTGGGAGCCTTGAAGAATGTGTGGAAGTCGAGAATGTTATCTTGGAAAGCAAAATTGGGTATGTTTGAAAGAACAGTGGTTCCAACAATGATATATGGTTGCGAGGCATGGGCTATAGATAGAGTTGTGCGGAGGAGGGTGGATGTGCTGCAAATCAGATGTTTGAGGACAATATGTGCTGTGGGGTGGTTTGATCGAGTAAGTAATGAAAGGGTAAGAGAGATGTATGGTAATAAAAAGAGTGTGGTTGAGAGAGCAGAAGAGGGTGCTTTGAAATGGTTTGGTCACATGGAGAGAATGAGTGAGGAAAGACTGACAAAGAGGATATATGAGTCAGAGGTGGAGGGAACGAGGAAAAGTGGGAGACCTAACTGGAGGTGGAAAGATGGAGTGAAAAAGATTTTGAGCGATTGAAGCCTGAACATGCAGAAGGGTGAAAGGCGTGCAAGGAATAGAGTAAATTGGAACGATGTGGTATACCGAGGTTGACGTGCTGTCAATGGATTGAACCAGGGCATGTGAAGCGTCTGGGGTAAACCATGGAAAGTTTTGTGGGGCCTGGATGTGGAGAGGGAGCTGTGGTTTCAGTGCATTATGCATGAAAGCTAGAGATTGAGTGTGAACGAATGTGGCCTCTGTTGTCTTTTCCTAGTGCTACCTCACACACATGTGAGGGAGGGGGCTGTCATTTCATGTGTGGCGGGGTGACAACGGGAATTAATAAGGGCAGACAGGATGAATTATGTACATGTGTATATATGTATATGTCTGAGTTTGTATACATATTATATGCATTGAGATGTATGGGTATGTATATGTGGGTGGGTTGGGCCATCCTTTCGAATGTTTCCTTGTGCCACCTTGCTAACACGGGAAACAGCGACAAAATATAATGAATAAAATATCTATTTATATATTATACTTTGTCGCTGTCTCCCGCGTCAATATATATTTCTTTTTATTATTTTGCTTTGTCGCTGTCTCCCGCGTTAGCGAGGTAGCGCAAGGAAACAGACGAAAGAATGGCCCAACCCACCCACATACACATGTATATACATACATATCCACACACGCATATATACATCCTTATACATCTCAACGTATACATATATATATATATATATATATATATATATATATATATATATATATATATATATATACAGACATATATATATATATATATATACACATGTACATAATTCATACTGTCTGCCTTTATTCATTCCCATCGCCACCTTGCCACACATGAAATAACAACCCCCTTCCCCCTCATGTGTGCGAGGTAGTGCTAGGAAAAGAAAACAAAGGCCCCATTCGTTCACACTCAGTCTCTAGCTGTCATGTAATAATGCAACGAAACCACAGCTCCCCTTTTCATATCCAGGCCCCACAGAACTTTCCATGGTTTACCCCAGACACTTCACATGCCCTGGTTCAATCCATTGACAGCACATCGACCCCGGTATACCACATCGTTCCAATTTACTCTATTCCTTGCACGCCTTTCACCCTCCTGCATGTTCAGGCCCCGATCACTCAAAATCTTTTTCACTCCATCTTTCCACCTCCAATTTGGTCTCCCACTTCTCCTCGTTCCCTCCACCTCCGACACATATATCCTCTTGGTCAATCTTTCCTAACTCATTCTCTCCATGTGACCAAACCATTTCAAAACACCCTCTTCTGCTCTCTCAACCACACTCTTTTTATTACCACACATCTCTCTTACCCTATTATTACTTACTCGATCAAACCACCTCACACCACATATTGTCCTCAAACATCTCATTTACAGCACATCCACCCTCCTCCGCACAACTCTATCCATAGCCTACGCCTCGCAACCATATAACATTGTTGGAACCACTATTCCTTCAAGCATACCCATTTTTGCTTTCTGAGATAATGTTCTCGATTTCCACACATTCTTCAACGCTCCCAGAACTTTCGCCCCCTCCCCCACCCGATGATTCACTTCCACTTCATGGTTCCATCCGCTGCTAAATCCACTCCCAGATATCTAAAACACTTCACTTTCTCCAGATTTTCTCCATTCAAACTTACCTCCCAATTGACTTGACCCTCAACCCTACTGTACCTAATAACCTTGCTCTTATTCACATTTACTCTTAACTTTCTTCTTTCACACACTTTACCAAACTCAGTCACCAGCTTCTGCAGTTTCTCACCCTAATCAGCCAATAGAGCTGTATCATCAGCGAACAACAACTGACTCACTTTCCAAGCTCTCTCATCCAGAACAGACTGCATACTTGCTCCTCTTTTCAAAACTCTTGCATTCACCTCACTAAAAAACCCATCCATAAACAACTTAAACAACCATGGAGACATCACACACCCTTGCCGCAAACATACATTCACTGATAAACCAAGCACTTTCCTCTCTTCCTACATGTACACATGCCTTACATCCTCGATAAAAACTTTTCACTGCTTCTAACAACTTGCCCCCCATACCATATATTCTTAATACCTTTAACAGAGCATCTCTATCAACTCTATCATATGCTTTCCATAGATCCATAAATGTTACATACAAATCCATTTGCTTTTCTAAGTATTTCTCACATACATTCTTCAAAGCAAACACCTGATCCGCACATCCTCTACCACTTCTGAAACCACACTGCTCTTCCCCAATCTGATGCTCTGTACATGCTTTCACCCTCTCAATCAATAACCTCCCATATAATTTCTCAGGAATACTCAACAAACTTATACCTCTGTAATTTGAGCACTCACTTTTATCCCCTTTGCCTTTGTACAATGGAACTATGCAAGCACTCCTCCAATCCTCAGGCACCTCACCATGAGTCATACATACATCAAATAACCTTACCAACTAGTCAACAATACAGTCACCCCCTTTTTTAATAAATTCCACTGCAATACCATCCAAACCTGCTGCCTTGCCGGCTTTCATCTTCTGCAAAGCGTTTACTACCTATTCTCTGTTTACCAAATCATTCTTCCTAACCCTCTCACTCTCCACATCACCTCGACCAAAACACACTGTATCTGCCAATCTATCATCAAACACATTCAACAAACCTTCAAAATACTCACTCCATCTCCTTCTCACATCACCAATACTTGTTATCACCTCTCCATTAGCCCCCTTCACTGAAGTTCCCATTCATTTCCTTCTCTTACGCACTTTATTTACCTCCTTCCAAAACATCTTTTTATCCTCCCTAAAATTTAATGATACTCTCTCACCCCAACTCTCATTTGCCCTCTTTTTCACCTCTTGCACCTTTCTCTTGACCTCCTGCCTCTTTCTTTTATACATCTCCCACTCTTTGCATTATTTCCCTGCAAAAATCGTCCAAATGCTTCTCTCTTCTCTTTCACTAATAATCTTACATCTTCATCCCACCACTCACTGTCCTTTCTAATTTGCCCACCCCCTACGCTTCTCATGCCACAAGCATCTTATGCACAAGCCATCACTGCTTCCCTAAATACATCCCATTCCTCCCCCACTCCCCTTGCCTCCTTTGTTCTCACCTTTTTCCATTCTGTACTCAGTCTTTCCTGGTACTTCCTCACACAAGTCTCCTTCCCAAGCTCACTTACTCTCACAACTCTCTACACTCCAACATTGTCAATTCTTTTCTGAAAACCTCTACAAATCTTTACCATTGCCTCCACAAGGTTATGATCAGATATCCCTCTAGTTGTACCTCTCAGTACATTAACATCCAAAAGTCACTCTTTTGCACGCCTATCACTTAACACATAATCCAATAATGCTCTCTGGCCATCTCTCCTACTTACATACGTATACTTATGTATATCTTTCTTTCTAAACCAGGTATTCCCAATCACCAGTCCTTTTTCAGCACATAAATCTACAAGCTCTTCACCATTTCCATTTACAACACTGAACACCCCATGTACACCAATTATTCCCTCAACTGCCACATTACTCACCTTCGCATTCAAATCACCTATCACTACAACCTGATCTCATGCATTAAAACCACTAACACACTCACTCAGCTGCTCCCAAAACACTTGCCTCTCATGATCTTTCTTCTCATGCCCAGGTGCATATGCACCAATAATTACCCATCTCTCTCCATCCACTTTCAGTTTTACCCATATCAATCTAGAGTTTACTTTCTTACATTCTATCACATACTCCCACCACTCCTGTTTCAGTAGTGCTACTCCTTCCCTTGCACTTGTCCTCTCACTAACCCCTGACTTTACTCCTAAGACATTCCCAAACCACTCTTCCCCTTTACCCTTGAGCTTCGTTTCACTCAGAGCCAAAACATCCAGGTTCCTTTCCTTAAACTTACTACCTATCTCTCCTTTTTTCTCATCTTGGTCACACCCACACACATTTAGACGCCACAATCTGAGCCTTCGAGGAGGATGAGCACTACCCGCGTGACTCCTTCTTCTGTTTCTCCTTTTATAAAGTTAAAATACAAAAAGGGGAGGGTTTGTAGCCCCCCGCTCCCATCTCCTTTAGTCACCTTCTACGACACATGAGGAATGCGTGGGAAGTATCTTTCTCCTCTATCCCCAGAGATAGTTCAATGTACACACATATATATATATATACATACACAGATAAATACATATATACACATGTACATATTTCATACTTGCTGACTTTATTCATTCCCATCGCCACCTCACCACACATGAAATGACAACACTCTCCCCCTGCATGCGCATGAGGTAGTGCTAGGAAATGACAAAAGGCCATATCCATTCACACTCAGTCTCTAGCTGTCATGTATAATGCACTGAAACCATAGCTCCCTTTCCACATCCAGACCCCACAAAATCTTTCTATGGTTTACCTCAGGTGCTTCACATGCCCTGGTTCAATCAATTGACAGCACACTGAACCCAGTATACCACATCATTCCTATTTACTCTATTCCTTGCATGCCTTTCACCCTCCTGCATGTTCAGGCCCCGATCACTCAAAATCTTTTTCACTAAATCCTTCCACCTCCAATTTGGTGTCCCACTTCTCGTTCCCTCCATCTCTGACACATATATCCTCTTTGTCAATCTTTCCTCACTCATTCTCTCCATGTGACCAAACCATTTCAAAACACCCTCTTCTGCTCTCTCAACCACACTCTTTTTATTTCCACACTTCTCTCTCACCCTTTCATTACTTACTCAACCAAACGACCTCACACCACACATTGTCCTAAAACATCTCATTTCCAACACATCCACCCTTCTCTACACAACCCTATCTATAGCCCTTACCTCACAACCATATAACATTGTTAGAACCACTATTCCTTCAAACATAAACATTTTTCTTTCAGAGATAATGTTCTCGCCTTCCACACATTTTTCAACGCTCTCAGAACTTTTGCATCCTCCCCCACCCTGTGACTCACTTCTGCTTCCATGGTTCCATCCGCTGCCAAATCCACTCCCAGATATCTACAATACTTCACTTCCTCCAGTTTTTCTCAATTCAAACTGAACTCCCAATTGACTTGTCCCTCAACCCTACTGTACCTAATAACCTTGCTCTTATTCACATTTACTCTCAGCTTTCTTCTTTCACACACTTTACCAAACTCAGTCACCAGCTTCTGCAGTTTCTCACATGAATCAGCCACCAGCACTGTATCATCAGCAAACAACAACTGACTCACTTCCCAACCCCTCTCATCCAGAAACGACTGCATAATCTCTCCAAAACTCTTGCATTCACCTCCCTAACAACCCCATCCATAAACAAGCTGAACAAGCATGGAGACATCACACACCCCTGCCACAAACCGACATTCACTGTGAACCAATCACTTTCCTCTCTTCCTACACGTACACATGCCTTACATTCTCAATAAAAATTTTTCACTGCTTCCAGCAACTTGCCTCCCACACCATATACTGTTAATAACTTCCAGAGAGCATCTCTATCAATTCTTTCATATGCCTTTTCCAGATCCATAAATGCTACATACAAATCCATTTGTTTTTCTAAGTATTTCTCACATACATTCTTCAAGGGAAACACCTCATCCACACATCCTCTACCACTTCTGAAACCACACTGCTCTTCCCCAATCTGATGTTCCGTACATGCCTTCACCCTCTCAATCAATATCCTCCCATATAATACCCCAGGAATACTCAACAAACTTATACCTCTGTAATTTGAGCACTCACCTTTATCCCCTTTGCCTTTGTACAATGGCACTATGCATGCATTCCACCAACCCTAAAGCAACTCACCATGAGCCATACATACAATGAATATCCTCACCAACCAGTCAACAAAACAGTCACCCCCTTTTTTGATAAATTCCACTGTAATACCATCCAAACCCGCCACCTTGCCGGCTTTCATCTTCCGCAAAGCTTTCACTACCTCTTCTCTGTCTACCAAATCATTCTTCTTGACCCTCTCACTTTGCGCAACACCTCGACCAAAACACCCCATCTGCCACTCTATCATCTAGCACATTCAACAAACCTTCAAAATACTCACTCCATCTCCTTCTCACATCACCACTACTTGTCATTACCTCCTCATTAGCCCCATTCACCGATGTTCCCATTTGTTCTCTTGTCTTACGCACTTTATTTACCTCTTTCCAAAACATCTTTTTACTCTCCCTATAATCTAATGATACTCTCTCATTCCAACTCTCATTTGCCCTCGTTTTCACCTCTTGCACCTTTCTCTTGACCTCCTGTCTCTTTCTTTTATACATCTACCACTCATTTGCACTATTTCCCTGCAAAAATCGCCCAAATGCCTCTCTCTTCTCTTTCACTAATATTCTTACTTCTTCATCCCACCACTCACTACCCTTTCTAATCTGCCCACCTCCCATGCTTCTCAAGCAACAAGCATCTTTTGCACAAGCCATCACTGCTTCACTAAATACATCCCATTCCTTCCCACTACCCTTATGTCCTTTGCTCTCACCTTTTTCCATTCTGCACTCAGTCTCTCCTGGTACTTCCTCACACAAGTCTCCTTCCCAAGCTCACTTACTCTCACCACTCTCTTCACCCATCATTCTCTCTTCTTTTCTGAAAACCTCTACAAATCTTCACCTTCGCCATAACAATTTAATGATCAGACATCCCTCCAGTTGCACCTCTTAGAACATTAACATCCAAAAGTCTCTCTTTCATGCGCCTATCAATTAACAAGTAATCCAATAACGTCTCTGGCCATCTCTCCTACTTACATACGTTTACTTATGTATATCTCGTTTTTAAACCAGGTATTCCCAATCACCAGTCCTTTTTCAGCACATAAATCTAAAGCTCTTCACCATTTCCATTTACCCAAAACTGAACACCCCATGTAACCAATTATTCCCTCAACTGCCACATTACTCACCTTGCATTCAAATCACCATTTACTATAACCCGTCTTCTTGCATCAAAACCACTAAACACACTCATTCACCGCTCCCAAAACACTTGCCTCTCATGTCTTTTTCTCATGCCCAGGTGCATATGCACCAATAAACCCATCTCTCTCCCTCACTTTCAGTTTACCCATATCAAAACTAGATTTACTTTCTTACATTCTATCACATACTCCCACAACTCCTGTTTCAGGGTAGTGCTACTCCTTCCCTTCCTTTCCTCTCACTAACCCTGACTTTACTCCAAGACATTTTCCCAAACCACTCTTTCCCCTTTCCTTGAGCCAAAAATCAGGTTCCCTTTTCCCCCAAATACTACCTATCTTCCTTTTTTTCATCTTTTTTACACCCCCAACATTTAGACCCCAATCGAGCCCTTTGAGGGGGATGAGACTCCCCATTTTTTTTTTTAAAAATTAAAATACAAAGGGGAGGTTTTGGGCCCGCTCCCTCCCTTTAGTGGCTTCTACGACACTGAGGAATGCGTGGGAAGTACCCTTTTCCCAATCCCCAGGTTTATTTAATTAAAATATATATATATATATAATAAAAATAAATTTTAATATATAAATTAATATTTTAAAATTTTTTTTTTTTTTTTCCCTGCCCCCCCCTGTTCTCCCCCTTTTGCGAGGGTTAGGCAAGGAAAAGAAAAAAACCCCCCAAACCCCCCCAAAACCAGGTTTTATAATCATGCCAACCCCTTTACATAACCCCAAAAATTTTTTCCCAGGGTTTTTACCCAGGGTTCACATCCCCGGGTTCAACCCAATTGACAGAAACCTAACCCCCGGTTATACCACATCTTTCCTTTTTATCTTTTTTCCTTCCCCTCCTTTTCACCCCCCTTTCATGTTCAGGCCCCGATCACCAAAATTTTTTTTCACTAAACCCTTCCACCTCCAATTTGGTCTCCCATTCTCCTCTTTTTCCCTCCACCGGGGGCACATATTCCTTTTTGGTCAATTTTTTCTCACCCCATTTCTCCAGTGCCCAAACCATTTAAAAAACACCCTTTTCGGGTCTCTAAAACCCCCTTCTTTTTATTTCCACACCCCTCTCTCCCCCTTTATTACTTACTCAAAAACACCTCCCCACCACATTTGCCCCAAAACATCTCTTTTTCCAAAATCCCCCCTTTCTCAAACAACCCTATCATACCCCTTTACCTCAAACCATAAAACATTTTTTGGAACCACTATTCCTTCAAAAAAAACCATTTTTCTTTCGGAATTTGTTCCCCCTTCCCCCACAATTTTAAAGGGCTCCAAAAATTTTGCCCCCCCCACCCTTGTTCATTTCCCGCTTCCATGGTTCCATCCGCTCCCAAACCCAAATCCCAGATTTTAAAAAAAATTTTTTACTTCCCCAGTTTTTTTAATTTAAAATTCCCCCCCAATTGACTTTCCCTCAACCCTACTGTACCAATTTAAACCCTTTCTCTTATTCACATTTACTCTTAACTTTCTTCTTTCACACACTTTTCCAAAAATCAGTCACCAACTTTGGGAGTTTCTACATGAATCAGCCACCCGCCTGTTCATTAGCAAAAAAAACTGACTCACTTCCCAACCCCCTTTTATTTCCCCAAAAGAAATTCATAATTCCCCCTTTTCCCAAAAATTTTTGCATTCACCTCCCTAACAAACCCCCTCCATAAAAATTAAAAAAACCCGGAGACATCAACACCCCTGCCCCAAAACCACATTCACTGGAACCAATCACTTTTCTCTTTTCCCACACGTAAACATGCCTTAATTCCCCAAAAAAAATTTTTTACTGCTTCCACCCAAATTGCCTCCCAAAAAAAAAATTTTTTTAATAACCCTTTCCCCAAAAGCATCTCTTTCAAATTTTTTATGCCTTTTTCCCGATCCCTAAATGCTACATACAAACCCCTTTTTTTCTAAGTATTTTTTCCATACATTTTTCAAAAGGGGGAAAACCTATCCACACATTTCCCCTACCCCTTCTTTAAACCACACTGCTCTTCCCCAATCTGATGTTGTACAAGGGCCCTTTACCCCCTCAATCAATAACCTCCCCTATAATTTTCCCCGGGAATTTTCAACCAAAATTAACCCCTTTTTAAAATTTTAGCACTCCCTTTATCCCCCTTTTCCCTTTTTACAATTTGGGACATGCAGCATTCCCCAATTTTGGGAACCCCACCATGAGATATTTCAAAAAATAACCTTACCAACCGTCAAAAAACAGTCACCCCCTTTTTTTAAATTCCACTTTTAAAAACCATCCAAACCCGCCCCTTGGGCCCCCTTTCATCTTCCGCAAAGCTTTTACTACCTCTTCTCTGTTTACCAAACCTATCTTCCCCAAAACCCCCTTTTACTTTGCCCACCCCCTACGCTTCTCATGCCACAAGCATCTTATGCACAAGCCATCACTGCTTCACTAAATACATCCCATTCCTTCCCACTACCCTTAGTCCTTTGCTCTCACCTTTTTCCATTCTGCACTCAGTCTCTCCTGGTACTTCCTCACACAAGTCTCCTTCCAAGCTCACTTACTCTCACCACTCTCTCACCCATCATTCTCTCTTCTTTTCTGAAAACCTCTACAAATCTTCACCTTCGCCATAACAATTTAATGATCAGACATCCCTCCAGTTGCACCTCTTAGAACATTAACATCCAAAAGTCTCTCTTTCATGCGCCTATCAATTAACAAGTAATCCAATAACGCTCTCTGGCCATCTCTCCTACTTACATACGTATACTTATGTATATCTCGTTTTAAACAAGATATTCCTAATCACCATTCCTTTTTCAGCACAGAAATCTACAAGCTTTTCACCATTTCCATTTACAACACTGAACACCCCATGCACACCACATATTCCTCAACTGCCATATTACTCACTTTTGCATTCAAATCACCCATCACTATAACCCGGTCTCGTGCAACAAAATTGCTAACACACTCACTCAGCTGCTCCCAAAACACTTGCCTCTCATGATCTTTCTTCTCATGCCCAGGTGCATATGCACCAATAATTACCCATCTCTCTCCATCCACTTCAGTTTTACCCATATCAATCTAGAGTTTACTTTCTTATGCTCTATCACATACTCCCAAAACTCCTGTTTCAGGATTAGTGCTATTCCTTCCTTTACTCCTGTCCTCTCACCAACCCCTGACTTTATTCCCAAAACATTCCCAAACCATCCTCTTCCCCTTTACCCTTGAGCTTCGTTTCACTCAGAGCCAAAATATCCAGGTACCTCTCCTCAAACATCTATCAAACTCTTCCTTTTTTCTCATCTCGATTACATCCACACACATTTAGACACTCCAACCAGAGCCTTCGAGGAGGATGAGCACTCACTGCCTGACTCCTTCTTTTGTTTCCCCTTTTAGATAGTCACAATACAAGGAGGAGAGGGTTTCTAGCCCCCACTCCCGTCCCCTCAAGTCATCTTCTACGAAACGCGGGAATGCATGGGAAGTATTCTTTCTTCCTTATCCCCAGGGATATATGAATTATCTATTATTCATTTTATTATAAAGAACCGCCATCTCCCGTATTAGCAAGATAGTGCAAGGAAATTGATGAAGAATAGCACATCCCACCCACATACACATGTATATACATAAACGCCCACACACGCAAATATTTCTTTTCTTTTTTTTTGCTTTGTCGCTGTCCCCTGCGTTAGCGAGGTAGTGCAAGGAAACAGACAAAAGAATGGCCCAACCCACCCACATACACATGTATATACATACATATCCACACACGCATATATACATCCTTATACATCTCAACGTATACATATATATATACACATACAGACATATACATATATACACATGTACATAATTCATACTGTTTGCCCTTATTTATTCCCATCGCCACCCCGCACACATGAAATAACAACCCCCTTCCCTCAAGTGTGCGAGGTAGCGCTAGGAAAAGACAATAAAGGCCACATTTGTTCACACTCAGTCTCTAGCTGTCATGTAATAATGCAACGAAACCACAGCTCCCTTTCCACATCCAGGCCCCACAGAACTTTCCATGGTTTACCCCAGACACTTCACATGCCCTGGTTCAATCCATTGACAGCACGTCGACCCCGGTATACCACATCGTTCCAATTTACTCTATTCCTTGCACGCCTTTCACCTCCTGCATGTTCAGGCCCCGATCACTCAAAATCTTTTTCACTCCATCTTTCCACCTCCAATTTGGTCTCCCACTTCTCCTCGTTTCCCTCCACCTCCGACACATATATCCTCTTTGACCAAACCATTTCAAAACACCCTCTTCTGCTCTCTCAACCACACTCTTTTTATTACCGCACATCTTTCTTACCCTATTATTACTTACTCGATCAAACCACCTCACAAACCACATATTGTCCTCAAACATCTCATTTCCAGCACATCCACCCTCCTCCGCACAACTTTATCCATAGCCCATGACTCGCAACCATACAACATTGTTGAAACCACTATTCCTTCAAACATACCCATATTTGCTTTCCGAAATAAAGTTCTCGACTTCACACATTCTTCAACGCTCCCAGAATTTTTGCCCCCTCACCCACCCTATGACTCACTTCCGCTTCAATGGTTCCATCCGCTGCCAAATCCACTCCCAGATATCTAAAACACTTCACTTCCTCCAGTGTTTCTCCATTCAAACTTACCTCCCAAATATATATACGTATACATACATATGTTTTGGCTCTGAGTGAAACGAAGCTCAAGGGTAAAGGGGAAGAGTGGTTTGGGAATATCTTGGGAGTAAAGTCAGGGGTTAGTGAGAGGACAAGAGCAAGGGAAGGAGTAGCAGTACTCCTGAAACAGGAGTTGTGGGAGTATGTGATAGAATGTAAGAAAGTAAATTCTCGATTAATATGGGTAAAACTGAAAGTTGATGGAGAGAGATGGTTGATTATTGGTGCATATGCACCTGGGCATGTAAAGAAAGATTTCATGATAGGCAAGTGTTTTGGGAGCAGATGAATGAGTGTGTTAGTGGTTTTGATGCACAGACAGGGTTATACTGATGGGTGATTTGAATGCAAAGGTGAGTATGTGGCAGTTGAGGGAATAATTGGTATACATGGGGTGTTCAGTGTTGTAAATGGAAATGGTGAAGAGCTTGTAGATTTATGTGCTGAAAAAGGACTGGTGATTGGGAATACCTGGTTTAAAAAGCGAGATATACATAAGTATACGTATGTAAGTAGGAGAGATGGCCAGAGAGCGTTATTGGATTACGTGTTAATTGACAGGCGCGCGAAAGAGAGACTTTTGGATGTTAATGTGCTGAGAGGTGCAACTGGAGGGATGTCTGATCATTATCTTGTGGAAGCTAAGGTGAAGATTTGTAAGGTTTTCAGAGAAGAAGAGTGAATGTTGGGGTGAAGAGGGTGGTGAGAGTAAGTGAGCTTGGGAAGGAGACTTGTGTGAGGAAGTACCAGGAGAGACTGAGTAGAGAATGGAAACAAGGTGAGAACAATGGAAGTAAGGGGAGTGGGGGAGGAATGGGATGTATTTAGGGAATCAGTGATGGACTGCGCAAAAGATGCTTGTGGCATGAGAAGATGGGAGGGGGGTTGATTAGAAAGGGTTGAGGTGGGATGAAGAAGTAAGATATTAGTGAAAGAGAAGAGAGAGGCATTGGAGATTTTTGCGGGGAAAAAAATGAAATTTGAGTGGGAGATGTATAAAAGAAAGAGACAGGAGGTCAAGAGAAAGGTGCAAGGGGAAAAAAGGGCAATGAAGGGGGGGAGAGAGTACATTAAATTTTGGGGAGAATAAAAAGTGTTCTAAGGAGGTAAAAAAGTGCTAAGACGGGGGAGAAAAAGGGAAACTTCAGTAAAGGGCGCAAAGGGGAGGTGATAACAAGATGGGGGTGTGAGAAAGGAGATGGAGTAGTATTTTAAAGGTTTGTTAATGTGTTTGATGATAGAGTGGCAGATATAGGGGTGTTTTGGTTTGGGTGGTGTGAAAAGTGAGAGGGTTGGAAAATATTTGGAAAACAGGAAAGGTAGTAAAAAGTTTTCGGAAGAGAAACCCGGGAAAGGCACTTTTTTGGATGGTTTGAGGGAATTTATTAAAAAAGGGGGTGACTGTTTTTGACTGGTTGGTAAGGTTATTTAAGTATGATGATCATGGGGGGTGCCTGGGATTGGCGGAATGGTGAAAAGGCCATTTTACAAAGGAAAAGGGGATAAGAGTGAGTGCCAAATTACAGAGGTATAAGTTTGTTGAGTATTCCTGGTAAATTAATGGGGGGTATTGATTGAGGGGTGAAGGGCATGTACAAGCATAAATTGGGGGGAAGAGCAGTGGGGTTTCAGAAGTGGTGAGGATGTTGGATCAGGTGTTTGTTTTGAAGAATGTTTGAGAAATACTTAGAAAAAAAATGGATTTGTTTTAGCTTTTGGATTGGAAAGGCATTATGAGTTGATAGAGATCTCTGTGGAAAGGGTTATTAAGAATTTGGGTGTGGGAAAGTTGTTAGAAGCATGAAAAGTTTTTTTGGGGATGTAAGGCATGTGTACTGAAAAGAGAGGAAGTATTGGTTCCAGTAAAAGTAGGTTTCGGCAGGGGTGTGTATGTCTCCATGGTTGTTTAATTTGTTTATGGAGGGGGTTTGTTAGGGAGGTAAATGAAAGGTTTTTGGAAAGAGGGCAAGTAGAAGTCTGTTGGGGGGTGAGAGAGCTTGGGGAAAGGGGTCAGTTGTTGTTGTGTGATACGCGTGGGGCTGATTCATGTAGAAACTGCAGAAGTGGTGACTGAGTTTGGGAAAGTGGTAAAAAAGAAAGTTAAGAGTAAATTAATAAAAGGGAAGGTTATTAGGGGCAAGGGTTTAGGGTAAGTCATTGGGGGAAATTTGAATTGGGGGAAAAATGGAGGAAATAAGGTTTAGATACTGGGAGTGGGTCTGGCAGCGGGTGGAACCATGGAGCGGGAAAAATGGATCATAGGGTGGGGGGGGGGCAAAAAATTGGGGGGCCTGAAGAATGTGTGGAAGTCGAGAAATTTAAAAAGAAAGCAAAATGGTATGTTTTAAGGGTTTTGGGTTTCCCAAAAATTTTTAAAGGGTTTCGAGGTGGGCTAGGGGTAGATTGTGCCGGGGTGGATGTGCGGAAAAAATGTTTGAGGACAATTGTGGTGGGGTGTTTTATAAAAAAGGGTAAGAGAGATGGGCAGCTCCCCTTTTCATATCCAGGCCCCACAGAACTTTCCATGGTTTACCCCAGACACTTCACATGCCCTGGTTCAATCCATTGACAGCACATCGACCCCGGTATACCACATCGTTCCAATTTACTCTATTCCTTGCACGCCTTTCACCCTCCTGCATGTTCAGGCCCCGATCACTCAAAATCTTTTTCACTCCATCTTTCCACCTCCAATTTGGTCTCCCACTTCTCCTCGTTCCCTCCACCTCCGACACATATATCCTCTTGGTCAATCTTTCCTAACTCATTCTCTCCATCTGACCAAACCATTTCAAAACACCCTCTTCTGCTCTCTCAACCACACTCTTTTTATTACCACACATCTCTCTTACCCTATTATTACTTACTCAATCAAACCACCTCACACCACATATTGTCCTCAAACATCTCATTTACAGCACATCCACCCTCCTCCGCACAACTCTATCCATAGCCTACGCCTCGCAACCATATAACATTGTTGGAACCACTATTCCTTCAAGCATACCCATTTTTGCTTTCTGAGATAATGTTCTCGATTTCCACACATTCTTCAACGCTCCCAGAACTTTCGCCCCCTCCCCCACCCGATGATTCACTTCCACTTCATGGTTCCATCCGCTGCTAAATCCACTCCCAGATATCTAAAACACTTCACTTTCTCCAGATTTTCTCCATTCAAACTTACCTCCCAATTGACTTGACCCTCAACCCTACTGTACCTAATAACCTTGCTCTTATTCACATTTACTCTTAACTTTCTTCTTTCACACACTTTACCAAACTCAGTCACCAGCTTCTGCAGTTTCTCACCCTAATCAGCCAATAGAGCTGTATCATCAGCGAACAACAACTGACTCACTTTCCAAGCTCTCTCATCCAGAACAGACTGCATACTTGCTCCTCTTTTCAAAACTCTTGCATTCACCTCACTAAAAAACCCATCCATAAACAACTTAAACAACCATGGAGACATCACACACCCTTGCCGCAAACATACATTCACTGATAAACCAAGCACTTTCCTCTCTTCCTACATGTACACATGCCTTACATCCTCGATAAAAACTTTTCACTGCTTCTAACAACTTGCCCCCCATACCATATATTCTTAATACCTTTAACAGAGCATCTCTATCAACTCTATCATATGCTTTCCATAGATCCATAAATGTTACATACAAATCCATTTGCTTTTCTAAGTATTTCTCACATACATTCTTCAAAGCAAACACCTGATCCGCACATCCTCTACCACTTCTGAAACCACACTGCTCTTCCCCAATCTGATGCTCTGTACATGCTTTCACCCTCTCAATCAATAACCTCCCATATAATTTCTCAGGAATACTCAACAAACTTATACCTCTGTAATTTGAGCACTCACTTTTATCCCCTTTGCCTTTGTACAATGGAACTATGCAAGCACTCCTCCAATCCTCAGGCACCTCACCATGAGTCATACATACATCAAATAACCTTACCAACTAGTCAACAATACAGTCACCCCCTTTTTTAATAAATTCCACTGCAATACCATCCAAACCTGCTGCCTTGCCGGCTTTCATCTTCTGCAAAGCGTTTACTACCTATTCTCTGTTTACCAAATCATTCTTCCTAACCCTCTCACTCTCCACATCACCTCGACCAAAACACACTGTATCTGCCAATCTATCATCAAACACATTCAACAAACCTTCAAAATACTCACTCCATCTCCTTCTCACATCACCAATACTTGTTATCACCTCTCCATTAGCCCCCTTCACTGAAGTTCCCATTCATTTCCTTCTCTTACGCACTTTATTTACCTCCTTCCAAAACATCTTTTTATCCTCCCTAAAATTTAATGATACTCTCTCACCCCAACTCTCATTTGCCCTCTTTTTCACCTCTTGCACCTTTCTCTTGACCTCCTGCCTCTTTCTTTTATACATCTCCCACTCTTTGCATTATTTCCCTGCAAAAATCGTCCAAATGCTTCTCTCTTCTCTTTCACTAATAATCTTACATCTTCATCCCACCACTCACTGTCCTTTCTAATTTGCCCACCCCCTACGCTTCTCATGCCACAAGCATCTTATGCACAAGCCATCACTGCTTCCCTAAATACATCCCATTCCTCCCCCACTCCCCTTGCCTCCTTTGTTCTCACCTTTTTCCATTCTGTACTCAGTCTTTCCTGGTACTTCCTCACACAAGTCTCCTTCCCAAGCTCACTTACTCTCACAACTCTCTACACTCCAACATTGTCAATTCTTTTCTGAAAACCTCTACAAATCTTTACCATTGCCTCCACAAGGTTATGATCAGATATCCCTCTAGTTGTACCTCTCAGTACATTAACATCCAAAAGTCACTCTTTTGCACGCCTATCACTTAACACATAATCCAATAATGCTCTCTGGCCATCTCTCCTACTTACATACGTATACTTATGTATATCTTTCTTTCTAAACCAGGTATTCCCAATCACCAGTCCTTTTTCAGCACATAAATCTACAAGCTCTTCACCATTTCCATTTACAACACTGAACACCCCATGTACACCAATTATTCCCTCAACTGCCACATTACTCACCTTCGCATTCAAATCACCTATCACTACAACCTGATCTCATGCATTAAAACCACTAACACACTCACTCAGCTGCTCCCAAAACACTTGCCTCTCATGATCTTTCTTCTCATGCCCAGGTGCATATGCACCAATAATTACCCATCTCTCTCCATCCACTTTCAGTTTTACCCATATCAATCTAGAGTTTACTTTCTTACATTCTATCACATACTCCCACCACTCCTGTTTCAGTAGTGCTACTCCTTCCCTTGCACTTGTCCTCTCACTAACCCCTGACTTTACTCCTAAGACATTCCCAAACCACTCTTCCCCTTTACCCTTGAGCTTCGTTTCACTCAGAGCCAAAACATCCAGGTTCCTTTCCTTAAACTTACTACCTATCTCTCCTTTTTTCTCATCTTGGTCACACCCACACACATTTAGACGCCACAATCTGAGCCTTCGAGGAGGATGAGCACTACCCGCGTGACTCCTTCTTCTGTTTCTCCTTTTATAAAGTTAAAATACAAAAAGGGGAGGGTTTGTAGCCCCCCGCTCCCATCTCCTTTAGTCACCTTCTACGACACATGAGGAATGCGTGGGAAGTATCTTTCTCCTCTATCCCCAGAGATAGTTCAATGTACACACATATATATATATATACATACACAGATAAATACATATATACACATGTACATATTTCATACTTGCTGACTTTATTCATTCCCATCGCCACCTCACCACACATGAAATGACAACACTCTCCCCCTGCATGCGCATGAGGTAGTGCTAGGAAATGACAAAAGGCCATATCCATTCACACTCAGTCTCTAGCTGTCATGTATAATGCACTGAAACCATAGCTCCCTTTCCACATCCAGACCCCACAAAATCTTTCTATGGTTTACCTCAGGTGCTTCACATGCCCTGGTTCAATCAATTGACAGCACACTGAACCCAGTATACCACATCATTCCTATTTACTCTATTCCTTGCATGCCTTTCACCCTCCTGCATGTTCAGGCCCCGATCACTCAAAATCTTTTTCACTAAATCCTTCCACCTCCAATTTGGTGTCCCACTTCTCGTTCCCTCCATCTCTGACACATATATCCTCTTTGTCAATCTTTCCTCACTCATTCTCTCCATGTGACCAAACCATTTCAAAACACCCTCTTCTGCTCTCTCAACCACACTCTTTTTATTTCCACACTTCTCTCTCACCCTTTCATTACTTACTCAACCAAACGACCTCACACCACACATTGTCCTAAAACATCTCATTTCCAACACATCCACCCTTCTCTACACAACCCTATCTATAGCCCTTACCTCACAACCATATAACATTGTTAGAACCACTATTCCTTCAAACATAAACATTTTTCTTTCAGAGATAATGTTCTCGCCTTCCACACATTTTTCAACGCTCTCAGAACTTTTGCATCCTCCCCCACCCTGTGACTCACTTCTGCTTCCATGGTTCCATCCGCTGCCAAATCCACTCCCAGATATCTACAATACTTCACTTCCTCCAGTTTTTCTCAATTCAAACTGAACTCCCAATTGACTTGTCCCTCAACCCTACTGTACCTAATAACCTTGCTCTTATTCACATTTACTCTCAGCTTTCTTCTTTCACACACTTTACCAAACTCAGTCACCAGCTTCTGCAGTTTCTCACATGAATCAGCCACCAGCACTGTATCATCAGCAAACAACAACTGACTCACTTCCCAACCCCTCTCATCCAGAAACGACTGCATAATCTCTCCAAAACTCTTGCATTCACCTCCCTAACAACCCCCTTCCATAAACAAGCTGAACAAGCATGGAGACATCACACACCCCTGCCACAAACCGACATTCACTGTGAACCAATCACTTTCCTCTCTTCCTACACGTACACATGCCTTACATTCTCAATAAAAATTTTTCACTGCTTCCAGCAACTTGCCTCCCACACCATATACTGTTAATAACTTCCAGAGAGCATCTCTATCAATTCTTTCATATGCCTTTTCCAGATCCATAAATGCTACATACAAATCCATTTGTTTTTCTAAGTATTTCTCACATACATTCTTCAAGGGAAACACCTCATCCACACATCCTCTACCACTTCTGAAACCACACTGCTCTTCCCCAATCTGATGTTCCGTACATGCCTTCACCCTCTCAATCAATATCCTCCCATATAATACCCCAGGAATACTCAACAAACTTATACCTCTGTAATTTGAACACTCACCTTTATCCCCTTTGCCTTTGTACAATGGCACTATGCATGCATTCCACCAACCCTAAAGCAACTCACCATGAGCCATACATACAATGAATATCCTCACCAACCAGTCAACAAAACAGTCACCCCCTTTTTTGATAAATTCCACTGTAATACCATCCAAACCCGCCACCTTGCCGGCTTTCATCTTCCGCAAAGCTTTCACTACCTCTTCTCTGTCTACCAAATCATTCTTCTTGACCCTCTCACTTTGCGCAACACCTCGACCAAAACACCCCATCTGCCACTCTATCATCTAGCACATTCAACAAACCTTCAAAATACTCACTCCATCTCCTTCTCACATCACCACTACTTGTCATTACCTCCTCATTAGCCCCATTCACCGATGTTCCCATTTGTTCTCTTGTCTTACGCACTTTATTTACCTCTTTCCAAAACATCTTTTTACTCTCCCTATAATCTAATGATACTCTCTCATTCCAACTCTCATTTGCCCTCGTTTTCACCTCTTGCACCTTTCTCTTGACCTCCTGTCTCTTTCTTTTATACATCTACCACTCATTTGCACTATTTCCCTGCAAAAATCGCCCAAATGCCTCTCTCTTCTCTTTCACTAATATTCTTACTTCTTCATCCCACCACTCACTACCCTTTCTAATCTGCCCACCTCCCATGCTTCTCAAGCAACAAGCATCTTTTGCACAAGCCATCACTGCTTCACTAAATACATCCCATTCCTTCCCACTACCCTTACGTCCTTTGCTCTCACCTTTTTCCATTCTGCACTCAGTCTCTCCTGGTACTTCCTCACACAAGTCTCCTTCCCAAGCTCACTTACTCTCACCACTCTCTTCACCCCATCATTCTCTCTTCTTTTCTGAAAACCTCTACAAATCTTCACCTTCGCCATAACAATTTAATGATCAGACATCCCTCCAGTTGCACCTCTTAGAACATTAACATCCAAAAGTCTCTCTTTCATGCGCCTATCAATTAACAAGTAATCCAATAACGCTCTCTGGCCGTCTCTCCTACTTACATACGTATACTTATGTATATCTCGTTTTAAACAAGATATTCCTAATCACCAATCCTTTTTCAGCACAGAAATCTACAAGCTTTTCACCATTTCCATTTACAACACTGAACACCCCATGCACACCACATATTCCCTCAACTGCCATATTACTCACTTTTGCATTCAAATCACCCATCACTATAACCCGGTCTCGTGCAACAAAATTGCTAACACACTCACTCAGCTGCTCCTAAAACACTTGCCTACTTGTTTCTCTTGATCTTTCTTCTCATGACCAGGTGCATAGGCCCCAATAATCATCCATGTCTCTCCATCCACTTTCAGTTTTGCTCATATCAATCTAGAGTTTACTTTCGTACACTCTATCACATACTCCCAAAACTCCTGTTTCAGGATTAGTGCTATTCCTTCCTTTACTCCTGTCCTCTCACCAACCCCTGACTTTATTCCCAAAACATTCCCAAACCACTCTTCCCCTTTACCCTTGAGCTTCGTTTCACTCAGAGCCAAAATATCCAGGTACCTCTCCTCAAACATACTATCAAACTCTCCTTTTTTCTCATCTCGATTACATCCACACACATTTAGACACTCCAACCAGAGCCTTCGAGGAGGATGAGCACTCACTGCCTGACTCCTTCTTTTGTTTCCCCTTTTAGATAGTCACAATACAAGGAGGAGAGGGTTTCTAGCCCCCACTCCCGTCCCCTCAAGTCATCTTCTACGACACGCGGGGAATGCATGGGAAGTATTCTTTCTTCCTTATCCCCAGGGATATATGAATTATCTATTATTCATTTTATTATAAAGAACCGCCATCTCCCGTATTAGCAAGATAGTGCAAGGAAATTGATGAAGAATAGCACATCCCACCCACATACACATGTATATACATAAACGCCCACACACGCAAATATTTCTTTTCTTTTTTTTTGCTTTGTCGCTGTCCCCTGCGTTAGCGAGGTAGTGCAAGGAAACAGACAAAAGAATGGCCCAACCCACCCACATACACATGTATATACATACACGTCCACACACGCAAAGATACATACCTATACATCTCAACGTATACATATATATATACACATACAGATATATACATATATACACATGTACATAATTCATACTGTTTGCCCTTATTTATTCCCATCGCCACCCCGCCACACATGAAATAACAACCCCCTTCCCCTCAAGTGTGCGAGGTAGCGCTAGGAAAAGACAATAAAGGCCACATTTGTTCACACTCAGTCTCTAGCTGTCATATAATAATGCACCGAAACCACAGCTCCCTTTCCACATCCAGGCCCCACAGAACTTTCCATGGTTTACCCCACACGCTTCACATGCCCTGGTTCAATCCATTGACAGCACGTCGACCCCGGTATACCACATTGTTCCAATTCACTCTATTCCTTGCACGCCTTTCACCTCCTGCATGTTCAGGCCCCAATCACTAAAAATCTTTTCCACTCCATCCTTCCACCTCCAATTTGGTCTCCCACTTCTCCTTGTTCCCTCCACCTGACACATATATCCTCTTTGACCAAACCATTTCAAAACACCCTCTTCTGCTCTCTCAACCACACTCTTTTTATTACCGCACATCTCTCTTACCCTATTATTACTTACTCGATCAAACCACCTCACACCACATATTGTCCTCAAACATCTCATTTCCAGCACATCCACCCTCCTCCGCACAACTTTATCCATAGCCCATGACTCGCAACCATACAACATTGTTGGAACGACTTTTCCTTCAAACATACCCATATTTGCTTTCCGAAATAAAGTTCTCGACTTCCACACATTCTTCAACGCTCCCAGAATTTTTGCCCCCTCACCCACCCTATGACTCACTTCCGCTTCAATGGTTCCATCCGCTGCCAAATCCACTCCCAGATATCTAAAACACTTCACTTCCTCCAGTGTTTCTCCATTCAAACTTACCTCCCAAATATATATACGTATACATACATATGTTTTGGCTCTGAGTGAAACGAAGCTCAAGGGTAAAGGGGAAGAGTGGTTTGGGAATATCTTGGGAGTAAAGTCAGGGGTTAGTGAGAGGACAAGAGCAAGGGAAGGAGTAGCAGTACTCCTGAAACAGGAGTTGTGGGAGTATGTGATAGAATGTAAGAAAGTAAATTCTCGATTAATATGGGTAAAACTGAAAGTTGATGGAGAGAGATGGGTGATTATTGGTGCATATGCACCTGGGCATGAGAAGAAAGATCATGAGAGGCAAGTGTTTTGGGAGCAGATGAATGAGTGTGTTAGTGGTTTTGATGCACGAGACAGGGTTATACTGATGGGTGATTTGAATGCAAAGGTGAGTAATGTGGCAGTTGAGGGAATAATTGGTATACATGGGGTGTTCAGTGTTGTAAATGGAAATGGTGAAGAGCTTGTAGATTTATGTGCTGAAAAAGGACTGGTGATTGGGAATACCTGGTTTAAAAAGCGAGATATACATAAGTATACGTATGTAAGTAGGAGAGATGGCCAGAGAGCGTTATTGGATTACGTGTTAATTGACAGGCGCGCGAAAGAGAGACTTTTGGATGTTAATGTGCTGAGAGGTGCAACTGGAGGGATGTCTGATCATTATCTTGTGGAAGCTAAGGTGAAGATTTGTATGGGTTTTCAGAGAAGAAGAGTGAATGTTGGGGTGAAGAGGGTGGTGAGAGTAAGTGAGCTTGGGAAGGAGACTTGTGTGAGGAAGTACCAGGAGAGACTGAGTAGAGAATGGAAAAAGGTGAGAACAATGGAAGTAAGGGGAGTGGGGGAGGAATGGGATGTATTTAGGGAATCAGTGATGGACTGCGCAAAAGATGCTTGTGGCATGAGAAGAGTGGGAGGTGGGTTGATTAGAAAGGGTAGTGAGTGGTGGGATGAAGAAGTAAGATTATTAGTGAAAGAGAAGAGAGAGGCATTTGGATGATTTTTGCAGGGAAAAAATGCAATTGAGTGGGAGATGTATGAAAGAAAGAGACAGGAGGTCAAGAGAAAGGTGCAAGAGGTGAAAAAGAGGGCAAATGAGAGTTGGGGTGAGAGAGTATCATTAAATTTTAGGGAGAATAAAAAGATGTTCTGGAAGGAGGTAAATAAAGTGCGTAAGACAAGGGAGCAAAAGGGAACTTCAGTGAAGGGCGCAAATGGGGAGGTGATAACAAGTAGTGGTGATGTGAGAAGGAGATGGAGTGAGTATTTTGAAGGTTTGTTGAATGTGTTTGATGATAGAGTGGCAGATATAGGGTGTTTTGGTTGAGGTGGTGTGCAAAGTGAGAGGGTTAGGGAAAATAATTTGGTAAACAGAGAAGAGGTAGTAAAAGCTTTGCGGAAGATGAAAGCCGGCAGGGCAGCAGGTTTGGATGGTATTGCAGTGGAATTTATTAAAAAAGGGGGTGACTGTGTTATTGACTGGTTGGTAAGGTTATTTAATGTATGTATGACTCATGGTGAGGTGCCTGAGGATTGGCAGAATGCGTGCAAAGTGCCATTGTACAAAGGCAAAGGGGATAAGAGTGAGTGCTCAAATTACAGAGGTATAAGTTTGTTGAGTATTCCTGGTAAATTATATGGGAGGGTATTGATTGAGAGGGTGAAGGCATGTACAGAGCATCAGATTGGGGAAGAGCAGTGTGGTTTCAGAAGTGGTAGAGGATGTGTGGATCAGGTGTTTGCTTTGAAGAATGTATGTGAGAAATACTTAGAAAAGCAAATGGATTTGTATGTAGCATTTATGGATCTGGAGAAGGCATATGATAGAGTTGATAGAGATGCTCTGTGGAAGGTATTAAGAATATATGGTGTGGGAGGCAAGTTGTTAGAAGCAGTGAAAAGTTTTTATCCAGGATGTAAGGCATGTGTACGTGTAGGAAGAGAGGAAAGTGATTGGTTCTCAGTGAATGTAGGTTTGCGGCAGGGGTGTGTGATGTCTCCATGGTTGTTTAATTTGTTTATGGATGGGGTTGTTAGGGAGGTGAATGCAAGAGTTTTGGAAAGAGGGGCAAGTATGAAGTCTGTTGGGGATGAGAGAGCTTGGGAAGTGAGTCAGTTGTTGTTCGCTGATGATACAGCGCTGGTGGCTGATTCATGTGAGAAACTGCAGAAGCTGGTGACTGAGTTTGGTAAAGTGTGTGAAAGAAGAAAGTTAAGAGTAAATGTGAATAAGAGCAAGGTAATTAGGTACAGTAGGGTTGAGGGTCAAGTCAATTGGGAGGTAAGTTTGAATAGAGAAAAACTGGAGGAAGTAAAGTGTTTTAGATATCTGGGAGTGGATCTGGCAGCAGATGGAACCATGGAAGCGAAAGTGGATCATAGGGTGGGGGAGGGGGCGAAAATCCTGGGAGCCTTGAAGAATGTGTGGAAGTCGAGAACATTATCTCAGAAAGCAAAAATGGGTATGTTTGAAGGAATAGTGGTTCCAACAATGTTGTATGGTTGCGAGGCGTGGGCTATGGATAGAGTTGTGCGCAGGAGGATGGATGTGCTGGAAATGAGATGTCTGAGGACAATGTGTGGTGTGAGGTGGTTTGATCAAGTAAGTAACGTAAGGGTAAGAGAGATGTGTGGAAATAAAAAGAGCGTGGTTGAGAGAGCAGAAGAGGGTGTTTTGAAATGGTTTGGACACATGGAGAGAATGAGTGAAGAAAGATTGACCAAGAGGATATATGTGTCGGAGGTGGAGGGAACGAGAAGAGGGAGACCAAATTGGAGGTGGAAAGATGGAGTGAAAAAGATTTTGTGTGATCGGGGCCTGAACATGCAGGAGGGTGAAAGGAGGGCAAGGAATAGAGTGAATTGGAGCGATGTGGTATACCGGGGTTGACGTGCTGTCAGTGGATTGAATCAGGGCATGTGAAGCGTCTGGGGTAAACCATGGAAAGCTGTGTAGGTATGTATATTTGCGTGTGTGGACGTATGTATATACATGTGTATGGGGGTGGGTTGGGTCATTTCTTTTGTCTGTTTCTTTGCGCTACCTCGCAAATGTGGGAGACAGCAAAAAAAAAAAAAAAACATACATATACAGTTTGCCTGGCAGAATGTAAGGAAATCTGCACTGGCAGAATGTAAGGAAATCTGCACTTAAGTGTGTGTGGAGGAAAGTGAACCTCTTCACCTGACGAATGATTTTAAGAGGTATGATGACCAAGAAGTAAATGAAACCTTCATTGATGTCATGAACAAATTTCCCATCAACGAGGAGAGACTAGGAGCTGATACTAAAGAAAAGCTCAAAAGATTTATCAGTATGAACAGATTGATGAGGAATTAGTAGTGCTTCACTGCCATGATATCTACTTATTGAGTCAGATGAGGATGAGGGTCAAATGAAGAAGGAAGTAGCAAAAGAAATTATGAACAGCCTGCGAAGTATGATGCAACATGATTTGGAATTGTAAGGACTGATAGCAAGCATCAACATTTTTTTTTTTTTTTTTTTTTGCCGCTGTCAAAAATTTACAGCTCGTATTTGAAGAATACAACATAGCATTGAATGAGAGCAAGCAGGCCAGAAATACTTGCTATGACAAAGTTGGTAATACACATAATACTTTCAAATTTGGGATGGCTTGGAGCCAATAAGTGTTTTAATTCTTTTAAAGTTATGTCAGAATTGCATGCAAAAAACAAAATTAATAATACAGATATAACTTTCATAATTATCCCTGGGGATAGGGGATTAAGAATACTTCCCACGCATTCCCTGCGTGTCGTAGAAGGCGACTAAAAGGGGAGGGAGCGGGGGGCTGGAAATCCTCCCCTCTCGTTTTTTTTTTTTTTTTCCAAAAGAAGGAACAGAGGGGGCCAGGTGAGGATATTCCAAAAAAGGCCCAGTCCTCTGTTCTTAACGCTACCTCGCTAACGCGGGAAATGGCAAATAGTTTAAAAGAAAAAGAAAAAAAAATACATATACATATATACACATCCATACGTGCTGCCTTCATCCACTCTCATCGCCACCCCACCACACACGAAAATAGGATACAGCTCCGTTTCCACATCCAGGCCCTACAGACCTTCCCATGGTTTACCGCAGACGCTTCACATGCCCTGGCTCAATCCACTGACAGCAAATTGACCCCTGTATACCAAATGATTCCAATTCACTCTAATCCTTGCACACCTTTCAGGCCTGTATGTTCAGGCCCCGATCACTCAAAATCTTTTTCACTCTACCCTTCCACCTCCAATTTCGTCTCCCGCTTCTCCTTGTTCCCTCCACCTCTGACACATATATCCTCTTTGTCAATCTTTTCTCACTCATTCTCTCCATGTGCCCATAACATTTCAACATACCCTCTTCTGCTCTGTCAATCACACTCTTTTTATTACCACACATCTCTCTCACCCTTTCATTACTTAATCGATCAAACCACCTCACACCACATGTTGTCTCAAACATTTCATTTTTAACACATCCACCCTCCTCTGCACAACCCTACTGCACAACCCTATCTATTGCCTATGCCTTGCAACCATACAACATTGTTGAAACCACTATTCCTTCAAACATACCCATTTTTGCCGTCCGAGTTAACATTTTTGCCTTCTACACATTTTTCAACGCTCCCAGAACGCTCCCCCACCCTGTGGCTCACATCCGCTTCCCAGATATATAAAACACTTCACTTCCTCCATTCAAGCTTACTTCCCAATTAACTTGTCCGTAAACCCTACTGAACCCAATACTAATAACCTTGCTCTTATTTACACTTACTCTCAATTTTCTTTTACACACTTTACCAAACTCAGTCACCAACTTCTGCACTTTCTCACTCGAACCAGCCACCAGTGCTGTATCATCTGATTCACTTCCCAAGCCATCTCATCCACAACAGACTGCATACTTGCTCCTCTCTCAAAAACTCTTGCATTTACCTCCCTAACAACCCCATCCATAAACAAATTAAACCATGGTGACATCACGCACCTCTGCCACAAACCGACATTCACTGGGAACCAATCACTTTCCTCTCTTCCTACTCGTACATGTCTTACATCCTTGGTAAAAACTTTTCACTGCTTCTAGCAAATTACCTCCCACACCATATACTCTTAAAACCTTCCATAAAGCATCGCTAAGAACCCTATCATATGCCTTCTCCAGATCCATAAATGCTACATACAAATCCAACTGTTTTTCTAAGTATTTCTCACATACATTCTTCAAAGCAAACACCTGATTCCTACCATACTCTACCACTTCTGAAACCACACTGCTCTTCCCCAGTCTAATGCTTTGCACATCCCTTTACCCTCTCAATCAATACCTTCCCAGACAATTTCCCAGGAATACTCAACAAACTTATGCCTCTGAAATTTGAACACTCACCTTTATCCAATTTCCCTTTGTACAATGGTACCATGTATGCATTCTGCCAATCCTCAGGCACTTCACCATGATCTATACATACACTGGATATCCTTATCAACCAATCAACAACACAGTAATCCTCCTTTTTTTAATAAATTCCGCTGCACTACTATCTCTTCTATGTGCACAGGCACCAATAATCACCCATCTCTCTCCATCCACTTTCAGTTTTACCCATATAACCCTAGAGTTTACTTCCTTATACTCTATCACATACTCTGTCACATATTATACAGGGGAATAAATGTGTTGAGTATTCCTGGGAAACTGTATGGGAAGGTATTAATTGAGAGGGTAAAGGCATGTACAAAACATCAAACTGTGGAAGAGCAATGTGGTTTTAGAAGTGGTAGAGGATGTGTGGATCAGGTGTTTGCTATGAAAAATTGATGTGATAAATACATAGAAAAACAAATGGATTTGTACATTGCATTTATGGATCTGGAGAAGACATATGATAGGGTGGAAGGTTTTATGAGTATATGATGTGGGAAGTAAGTTGCTAGAAGCAGTGAAAAGTTTTTAACAAGGATGTAAGGCATGTGTACGAGTAGGAAGAGAGGAAAGTGATTGGTTCCCAGTGAATGTCAGTTTGCAGCAAGGGTGTTGATGTCTCCATGGTTGTTTAATTTGTTTTTGGATTGGGTGGTTAGGGAGGTGAATGCAAGAGTTTTGGAGAGGTGAAAGTATGTATTCTGTTCTGGATTAGAGGGCTTGGGAAGTGAGTCAGTTGTTGTTTGCTGAAGGTACAGAGCTGGTAGCTGATTCGAGTGAGAAACTGCAGAAGTTGGTGTCTGGGTTTGGTAAAGTGTGTGAAAGAAGAAATATGAGAGTAAATGTGAGTAAGAGTAAGGATATTAGGTTCACTATGGTAGGGGACAAGTTAATTGGTATGTAAGTTTAAATGGAGAAAAACTGGAGGAAGTGAAGTGTTTTAGATATCTGAAAGTGGATTTTAGCAGGGGATGGAACCATGGAAGCAGAAATGAGTCACAGGATGGGGGAGGGGGATAAGGTTCTGGGAGCATTGAAGAATGAGTGGAAGGCGAAAACATTATCTCGGAGAGCAAAATTGGGTATATTTGAAGGAATAGTGGTTGCAACAATGTTATATGATTGTGAGGCATGGGCTATAGATAGGGTTGTGCGGAGGAGGGTGGATGTGTTGGAAATGAAATGTTTAAGGACAATATGTAGTGTGAGGTGGTATGATCGAGTAAATGATAAAAGGGTAAGAGAGATGTGCGGCAATAAAAAATAAAAAGAGTGTGGTCGAGAGAGCAGAAGAGGGTGTGTTGAAATGGTTTGGTCACATGGAGAGAATGAGTGAGTAAAGATTGACAAAGAGGATATATGTGTCAGAGGTGGAGGGAAGAAGGAGAACCGAAAGACCAAACTGGAGGTGGAAGAATGGAGTGAAAAAGATTCTAAGTGATTGGGGCCTGAATATACAAGAGGGTGAAAGGCATAAAAGGAATAGAGAGAACTTGAATGATGTGGTACATCGGGGTTGACATGCTGTTCATGGATTGAACCAGGGCATTTGAAGCGTCTGGGGTAAACCATGGAAAAGTCTGTGGGGCCTGAATGTGGAAAGGGACTGTGGTATCAGTGCATTACACATGATAGCTAGTGGTTGCAACAATATTATATGACTCACTTCTGCTTCCATGGTTCTAGTTACTGGCAAGTCCACTCCCACATACCAAAATCACTTCATTTCCAATTTCTCTCCATTCAAACTTACATCCCAACTAACTTGTCCCTCAACCCTGCTGGATTTAATACCTTGCTCTTATTCACATTTACTCTCAAAGTTCTTTCACACACTTTTCCAAACTCAATCACCAACTTCTGCAGTTTCTCCCTCAAATCACCCATCAGTGCTGTATCATCAGCGAACAACAACTGACACTTCCCAGGCCCTCTCACCCCTAAAAGACTCCATACTTGCCCCTCTCTCCAAAACTCATGCATTTACCTCCCTAACCACTCCATCCATAAACAAATTAAATAACCATGGGAACATCACACACCCTTGCCACAGACTGACCTTCACTGGAAACCAATCACTCTCCTCTATTCCTATTCATACATATGCCTTATACCCTATATGAAAACTTCTCACTGCTTCTAGCAGCTTACCTCCCACAACATATATCCTTAAGGCCTTCCACAAAGCATCTCTATAAACTCTATCATATGTCTTCTCCAGATAAATAAATGCTACATACAAATCTAACTGCTTTTTTAAGTATTTCTCACATATATTCTTTAAAGTAAACACCTGATCCATACATCCTCTACCACTCCTAAAACCTCACTGCTCCTCCCCAGTCTGGTGTTCTGTACATGCTTCAACCTCTCAATCAACACCCAACCATACAATTTTCCAGGAATCCTCAACAAACTTATGCCTTAGAAGTTTGAACACTCACCTTTATCCCTTTTGGCTCTGAATAATGGCACTGTACATCCATTCCACAAATCCTAAGGCAATTCACCATGATCCACATCTATGTACACTGAATATCCTTACCAACCAATCAACAACACAAGTCAC
Source organism: Panulirus ornatus (assembly GCF_036320965.1). Classification (NCBI taxonomy): domain Eukaryota; kingdom Metazoa; phylum Arthropoda; class Malacostraca; order Decapoda; family Palinuridae; genus Panulirus; species Panulirus ornatus. Next base: position 38,110,938 of record NC_092243.1, on the reverse strand, counting down.
CCTCTTTCTCCATAAATTCAACTGCAATACCATCCAAACCTGCTGCTTTGCTGGATCTTATCTTTTGCAAGGCTTTCACCACCTCCTCTCTCTTCACCAAACCACTCTCTCTGACTCTCTCTCTTTGCACACCACCCTGACCTAAACACCCTACATCTGCTACTTTATCCTCAAACACATTTAACAGACCCTCAAAATATTCACACCATCTCCTCACTTCATCACTACCTGTTATCCCTTGCCCCCTTCACTGATGTCCTCATATGTTCTCGTGTCTTACATACATAATCTACCTCCTTCAAAAACATCTTTTTATTCTCCCTGAAGTTTAATGATACTTTCTCACCCCAACTCTCATCTGCCCTCTTTTTCGTCTCTTACACCTTCCTCTTGGCCTCCTACCACTTTCTCTTATACATGTCGCAGTTATTTGCACTCCTCTGTTGCAAGTATTGTCGAAATGCCTCTCCTTTCTCTTTCACTATCAACTTTACTTCATCCCACCACTCATAACCCTTTGTACTCTGCTCAACACCTATCTTTCACATGCCATATGCATCTCTTGCACATGCTATCAATGTTTTCCTAAATACTTCCTATTCCTCACCCATTCCCCTCAAGTCATTTGCTCTCATGTTTTACCATTCTACACTCAATCTCTCTTGGTACTTTCTCACACAAGTCTCCTTTCCAAGCTCACTCTCACCACTCTCTTCTCCCTGACACTCTCTCTTCTGTTTTGAAAACCTCTATAAATCTTCATCTTCACCTCCACAAGATGGTGAACAGATATCCCACCAGCTGCCCCTCTGAGCTCATCAACATCCAAAAGTTTCTCTTTTGTATGCCTATCAATTAACATGTAATTTAATAATGCCTTTTGACCATCTCTCCTACTCACATACATATACTTGTGTATATCTCTTTTTAAACCAGGTATTCCCAATCACCAGTCTTTTTTTCAGCACAGAAATTTAGAAGCTCTTCACCATTTCCATTCACAACACTGAATACCCAATGTACACCAATTATACCCTAAATCAATCCATGGCATGGAAAAATGCTGGTCTAGTTGAGGACATCTGATCAGTCCTTGATCCAAAGGCATTCTGTGCTACTGGGTAGCCAGGAATGAGTGGGTCGATGATGATATTTCTAAGAAGGTCTCAGATGAACCAAAGGTGCTATACCTTGTTGGGAGGACTGTGATGAGTGGAAAGCCAGTTTTTCCCAACAGGAGGATATTGGGTTAGAGGTTCCTCTCCCTGATTTTCCTAGACTATATCCTAAAGTCTCTCATGCTCAAGAAAAGACTGCAGAGAGAAAAAAATCTGGAAAACCAAATGAATGATAAATAAGGAATTTTTCTAGAAGAGAAATTTATGTAGTGACTGATCAACATCACAAATGACTGAACAATGTAATGAAAGAAGCATTCTAATGAATGAAGTAATAAATCTAGCTGGGTAAATCTACAGGGCACATACATTATGGACAGTCAAAGTAATGGAGTAAACAGAAAGGTTAGGTAGTAAAGAATGAAAGGTATGTGATCATGATGTTGAACAATGGCTGGTGTTAGCTATACTGATACCATTCCAAGATAAAAAGCTTTAATAGTCTAGAGACATATGACTTTATACTGGCTCAAAATCTAATCTCACTTTTAACATAAGAACAGACCACATACCCCTTGCATTCCTGAGGGTCCAGCTAAGGCTTCTACAACAGCTTCTGGGAGTGGCTGTGCTTGTGATGGATTGACCTTCGGTTCAAATTTGTTAGGAAGCATATGACTTGATGGATCTTCTTCACCACCACCTGCCGGGCCTTCTAATCTGGAGTCATTCCCTATTGACCCGTAATCCATCCCTGAGTCCATGACATCATCTTGACTGTTGTCTATGTGGTCAACCATCTCCTCTTTGACTAGACTTTCATCTACCATGACCTTAAATTCAAATATAATTTAGTAATCAGTTTTCATCTTTACATAATCATTTAACAGTTTCAAGAAGCAAACATCATAATGATGATTGTTCTGACAATGGTAGCTAATATCAATCCTTAAATGCTAGGAAGCATACACACGACTGTCAAGGAAATAATGGGTTATTGAAGGACCATACTGGTAATCTCTGTGGGCTTTTAAGAACAAAGTGCCAACTTTATGATGTGTATTGAAACTAGGTGTGGCCTTTGTTTCTTCTTTACATAAACAGTGTGAGTGATGACTAAGTGACTCTTCTGTGTGTGACAATGGCTGACAAACATCCTCCACTTCCATTTCTTTACCATTCCCCAGGGAAGTTTACATGTTAATTTCAGTGTTACACCAAAGTCACACAAAATATTTCTCCTCACTTTTTTACTATATCCTTTCCTTTTACATGTAATTCTTCTACATTATGATTGGAAATAAAACTTTAATAATCTACATCATCCAAAACTGTCCTCCTCCACTCCCCTGAAGACCTACACATCAAAATTTGAATTCTCATAGAATATGAGAATTTGTTCATGCTAGTTTGCCATTTCTCATCTTAGATGAAGAAAGGCTGCATTTGCTCGCATCCATTCTCTAGCTGTCATGCGCAATGTACCGTAACAACTGCACCCTATCCACAACCAAGTCCCACAGATTTTCCTATGGTTCCCCCCCAGCCACTTCACATGCCCTGGTTTAGTCCACTGACAGCATGTCAACCCCTGTCTACCACATCACTCCAATTCACTCAATCGCAAGTGTGCCCTTCACCCCCTGCATGTTCACTCCAACCTTCCATTTCCAATTTAGTCTCTCCCTTCTCCTTGTCCCCTCCACTTCTATCCCATATATCCTCGTTGTCAACCTCTTCTCACTCATTCACTCCAAATGACCAAACCATTTTTTTCAGCACATCCTCTTCAGCTCTTCATCCACAATCATGTTAGTACCACACCCTATCTTACCCTTTTCTAACTCACTTGATCAAACCACCTCACACCACATAATGACCTCAAGCATTCTATTTCCAACACATCCAACCTCCTCTGCACATTTTCATACACAGCCAATGCCTCACATCCATACAACATCGTTGGGATAACTATACCTTTGAACATACCCACTTTTGCGCTCTTTCACATGTTCCTCAATGCTCTTAGAACCTTTGCCCCCTCACCCACTCTGTGACTCCCTTCTGTTTCCATGATATCATTTGCTGCCACATCCACGCACAGGTATCTAAGACACCTCTTCCCACTTCCTCCAAATTTTCTCCATTCAAACTCACACCCCAACTAACCTGTCTCTCTGCCCTGTTAAACCTAATAACGTTGCTTTCATTGACAATTACTCTCAACTTCCTTCTTTCACACTAATAATGTTGCTTTCATTGACAATTACTCTCAACTTCCTCCTTTCACACACTCCTAAACTCAGTCATCAACTTATGCAGTTTCTCACTCAAATCTGGTATTAGTGCTCTGTCATCAGCAAGCAACAACTGACTTTCTTCCTGTCCTGCTTATCCCCTACAAACTGCATGCTTGCCTCTCTCACAAAGACCCAACCCATAACTAATTAAATAGCTTTAGTGACAACACACACCCCTGCCACAGATCAACTTTCACCAGGATGTGCGAGCTTTTTTCTTTTTTTTGTATTCTTTACTCTTACATGCACTTCTGTCACTTCACAAAGGGAAACAGAAATCTTGAAGACCTTGACCTTGTCTTTCATCCATACTGCAATTAACTTTCAGCAAGTTGCACAGCATATGAGGGTTAAAGGTACTGATCAATCATCACTCCATTCCCAATCCGTTGAGGTGGATCAGGTACAACCTCTGCAACATCACTCATCCCCCTAATCCTTTTCTTTTTACATTATCAACCCATGTCCAGGCTGTTCAAGAGAAACATAAAATTATACCAACAAAAGCACTTCATACTTTTCCACTTTACATACTGACTTGATTCATCAAGTGAGACAATAAATCCTCTTTGTCAATCTTTCCTCACTCATTCTCTCCATGTGACCAAACCATTTCAACACACCCTCTTCTGCTCTCTCAACCACACTCTTTTTATAACCACACATCTCTCTTACCTTTTCATCACTTACTCGATCAAACCACCTCACACCACATATTGTCCTCACACATTTCATTTCCAACACATCCACCCTCCTCCACACAACCCTATCCATAGCCCATGCCTCGCAATCATATGACATTGTTAGAACCACAATTCCTTCAAACATACCCATTTTTATCACTCCAATATAACATTCTCACCTTCCACACATTCTTCAACGCTCCCAGAACCTTCGCCCCCTCCCCAACCCTGAGACTCACTTCCGCTTCCATAGTTCCATCCGCTGCAAAATCCACTCCTAGAAATCTAAAACACTTCACTTCCTCCAGTTTTTCTCCATTCAAACTTACCTCTCAATTAACTTGTAACTCAACCCTACTGAACCAAATTACCTTGCTCTTATTCACATTTACTCTCAGCTTTCTTCTTTCACACACTTTACCAAACTCAGTCACCAACTTCTGCAGTTTCTCACCCAAATCAGCCACTAGCGCTGTATCATCAGCAAACAACAACTGACTCACTTCCCAAGCCCTCTCATCCGCAAATGACTGCATACTTGCCCCTCTCTCCAAAACTCTTACATTCACCTCCCTAACGCCATCCAAAAACAAATTAAACAACCATGGAGAGATCATACACCCCTGCTGCAAACCAACATTCACTGGGAACCAATCACTTTCCTCTCTTTCTACTCGTACACATGCCTTAAATCCTCGATAAAAACTTTTCATTGCTTCTAGCAACTTACCTTCCACACCATATACTCTTAATACCTTCCACAAAGCATCTCTATCAACCCTATCATATGCCTTCTACAGATCTATAATTGCTACATAAAAATCTATCTGTTTTTTCTAAGTATTTCTCACATACATTCTTCAAAGCAAACACCTGATCCACACATTCTCTACCACTTCTGAAACCACAATGCTCTTCCCTAATCTGATGTTCTGTACATGCCTTCACCCTCTCAATCAATACCCTCCCATATAATTTCCCAGGAATACTCAACAAACTTGTACCTCAGTAATTTGAATACTCACCTTTATCCCTTTGCCTTTGCACTATGCATGCATTCCGCCAATCCTCAGGCACTTCACCATGAACCATACGTACAATGAATGTCCTTACCAACCAATCAACAACACAGTCATCCCCTTTTTTAATAAATTCCACTGCAATACCATCTAAACCCGCTGCCTTGCCGGCTTTCATCTTCAGCAAAGCTTTCACTACCTCTTCTTTGTTTACCAAACCATTCTCCCTGACCCTCTCACTTCACATACCACCTCAACCAAAACATCCTACATCTGCCACTCTATCATCAAAAAAATTCAGCAAACCTTCAAAATATTCACTCCATCTCCTCACTTCACCACTACTTGTTATTGCCTCCCCATTAGCCCCCTTCACCGATGTTCCCATTTGCTCTCTTGTCTTATACGCTTTATTCACCTCCTTCCAAAACATCTTATTATTCTCCCTAAAATTTAATGATACTCTTTCACCCCAACCCTCATCTGCCCTCTTTTTCACCTCTTGCACCTTTCTCTTGACCTCTTCCCACTTTCTTTTATATTGTCCTCAAACATTTCATTTTCAACAAATTTGCCCTCCTCCAGACAACCCTATCTATAGCCAATGCCTTGCAACCATATAATAATCATTACAGGGACTACTTTTCCTTCGAACAAACCCATTTTTGCTCTCCGAGATAACGTTCTTTCCTTGCATACATTCTTCATTGCTTCCAGAACCTTTACCTCCTCTCCCACCCTGTGACTCACTTCCTCCTCCATGATTCCATTCACTGCCAAAGCCACTCCCAGATATCTAAAACACTTCACTTCCTCCAATTTTTCTCCAGCTTTAGTGACTGATTGGAGTGGGAAACTGCAGAAGTTGGTGTGTGAAAGGAGAAAGTTGAAAGTAAATGTGAATAAGAGTAAGGTTATTAGGTTCAGTAGGGTTAACGGACACATTAATTGGGAAGTAGATTCAAATGGAGAAAAGTTAGAGGAAGTGAAGTGTTTTAGATATCTGGAAGTGGACTTGGCAGCAAATGGAACCATGGAAGTGGAAGTGAATCACAGGGTGGGGGAGGGGGTGAAGGTTATGGGAGCAATGAAGAATGTGTGGAAGGAGAGAACATTATCTCAGAGCAAAAATAGGTATGTTTGAAGGAAAAGTAGTTCCAACAATGTCATAAGGTTGCGAGGCATGGGCTATAGATAGGACTCTACAGAGGAGGGTGGATGTGTTGGAAATGAAATGCTTGAGGACAATGTGTGGTGTGGGGTGGTTTGATCGAGTTAGTAACGAAAGGGTAAGAAAGATGTGTGGAAGTGAAAAAAGTGTGGTTGAGAGAGCATTAGAGGGTGTGTTAAAATGGTTTGGACATATGGAGAGAAAGAGTGAGGAAAGATTGACAAAGAGGATATACATGTCAGACGTGAAGGGAACAAGGAGAAGTGGGAGACCATATCACAATGTGATATGGTTGCGAGGCATGAGCTATAGATAGGACGCTATAGAGGAGGGTGGATGTGTTGGAAATGAAATGCTTGAGGACAATGTGTGGTGTGGGGTGGTTTGATCGAGTTAGTAATGAAAGGGTAAGAAAGATGTGTGGAAGTGAAAAAAATGTGGTTGAGAGAGCATTAGAGGGTGTGTTGAAATGGTTTGGACATATGGAGTGAATGAGTGAGGAAAGATTGACAAAGAGGATATACGTGTCAGACATGAAGGGAACAAGGAGAAGTGGGAGACCAAATTGGAGGTGGAAGGATGGAGTGAAAAAGATTTTGAGTGAACGGGGCCTGAACATACAGGAGGATGAGAGGCATGCAAGGAATAGAGTGAATTAGAATGATGTGGTATACTGTGGTCGACTTGCTGTCAATGGACTGAACCAGGGTATGTGAAATGTCTGAGATAAACCATGGAAAGGTCTGTGGAGCCTGAATGTGGATAGGGAGCTGTGGTTTCAGGTCAGTACACGACAGTTAGAGACTGGGTGTGAACGAATATGGCCTTTTTGTCTGTTTTTCTGGAGCTACCTCACTGAAGCAGGGAATAGCAATGCTGTTTCCTGTGGGGTGGGGTAGTGCCAGGAATGGATGAAGGCAAGCAAGTATGAATATGTACATGTGTATATATGTATATGTCTGTGTATGAGTACGTATGATTTGAGTATATGAGTGTGTATGGGCATTTATGTATATAAATGTGCATATGAGTGGATGGGCCATTCCTTGTCTGTTTCCTGGTGCTATGTCAATGACACGGGAAACAGCAATTAAGTTATCATTACTATTATTATCATATTTAATCAGTTTCCTGCATCAGTGAGATAGCACAAGGAAACAGATGAAGAATGGCCCATCCATTCATATACACGTATATGTACATAAATGTCCACATATGCACATACACATAAAAATGAATATCCATATATAAATATATACACATACGTAGACATATAAATATGTACGCATGTACATATTCATACGTGATCACCTCGTCCATTCCTGTCACCACCACGTCCCACAGGAAACAGCATCACTACCCCCTGCTTCAGTGAGGTAGTGCTACGGAGAAAAAAAAAAAAGCCACATTTGTTCACACTCATTCTCTAGCTGTCATGTGTAATGCACTGAAACCACAGCTCCCTATCCACATCCAGGCCCCACAGATCTTTCCATGGATTACCCCAGATGTTTCATAAGCCCTGGTTCAATCCACTGACCGCACATCGATCCCAGTATACCACATCGTTCCAATTCACTCTATTCCTTGTATGCCTTTCACCCTCCTGTATGTTCAGAGCCCGATCACTGAAAATCTTTTTCACTACATCCTTCCACTTCCAATTAGGTCTCCCATTTCTCCTTGTTCTCTCCATCTCTGACACATGTATCCTCTTTGTCAATCTTTCCACACTCATTCTCTCCGAAAGTCCAAACCATTTCAATGCACCCATTTCTGCTCTCTCAACCACACTCTTTTTTATTACCACACATCTCTCTTACCCTTTCATTACTTACTCGATCAAACTACCTCACACCACATATTGTCCTCAAACATTTCATTTCCAACACATCCACCCTCCTCCATACAACCCTATCCATAGCCCATGCATTGCAACCATATGACATTGTTGGAACTACTATTCCTTTAAACGTACCCATTCTTGCTCTTCAAGATAGCGTTCTCTCCTTCCATACATTCTTCATTGCTCCCAAAACTTTTGCCCCCTCCCCCATCGCATGACTCACTTCTGCTTCCATGGTTCCTATCACTGCTGAGTCCACTCCCAGATATCTAAAACACTTCACTTCCTCCAATTTTTCTCTATTCAAGCTTACATTCCAATCAACTTGTACCTTAACCCTATTGAACCTAATAACCTTGCTCTTATTAACATTTACTCTCAACTTTCTCCTTTCACACACTTTTCCAAACTTAGTCATCAACTTCTGCAGTTTCTCCCATGAATCAGCCACCAGAGCTGTATCATCAGCGAACAACAACTAACTCACTTCCCAGGCCCTATCATCCCCAACATACTGCATACTCGCCCCTCTCTCCAAAACCCTTGCATTTACCTCCCTAACCACCTCATCCATAAAGAAATTGAACCACCATGGGGACATCACACACCCCTGCCGCAAATTGACCTTCACTGGGAATAATCACTCTCCTCTCTTCCTACTCCTACACATGCCTTTCATCCTTGGTAAAAACTTTTCACTGCTTCTGACAGCTTACCTCCCATACCATATACTCTTAAGATCTTCCAAAAAGCATCTCCATCAACCCTATCATATGCCTTCTCTAGATCCCTAAATGCTACATACAAATCCATCTGTTTTTCTAAGTATTTCTCACACACATTCTTCAAAATAAACACCTGATCCATACATGCTCTACCACTTTCGAAACCACACTACACTGCTCCTCCCCAATCTAATGCTCTGTACCTCCCTTCACCCTCTCAATTAGCACCATCCTCTATAATTTTCCAGGAATACTCAACAAACTTATGCCTCTGTAGTTTGAACACTCACCATTATCCCCTTACCTTTGTACAATGACACTATGCATGCACTCCGCCAATCCTCAGGCACTTCACCATGGTCCATACATACACTGAATATCCTTACAAGCCAATCAACACCAAAGTTACCCCCTTTCTTAATAAATTCAACAGCAGTACCATCCAATCCCTAGACTGAGCCAGGCACCCATTTTTTTTCGTACTAATCACATGGGGTGGATAAGCAGCTGGGTTAAGTGCGGACAGACTGCCTTAATGATTCGAACCAATGCGCTTGATCCTGGGCAGCCCTTGAATGCGTCACAATCAAGAACACTAACAGCTACACTACAGTTAGGTTTTAGCATGGGTGCTCCTCTGTGCAAGCTTCATGAATATTGTACATTCATATTTTCCTTCAGTTATTAGAGCTTTCGATGCACTCACAATTTTCATTCCGTATTTGTCTTTACTTTCAAATTCAGCTTTTCTGAACTTCACTCCTAAATACTCACACTCATCCATAACATTCAGTTCTTCAACATGCAAACTAATTTTATAATCTGAACTTCCATCTTCAAAAACTAGCACTTCCTTTCATTCACTTCACCTAAACACATTGTAAAAACAATATCACAAACCTCAACTTGTGGAGGAGTTGGTGAGGAGCGAGCTGTAACTGTATGGTCACCTAGTCTGTCATCCAACTGGTGATCAGTGCTTTGCTCCTCTCTGTCAGCAGATCTTGGATCCATCCAATGAGTATCAGACTGCAACCTTGAGGTTGAGAGCTGAGTTTCACTTTCACATCGGAAAGGAGAAACTGCAGGGGATGCAGGTGGTGTAGATGATGTTTGTGTCACTTCTTGCAGAGCTGTGTTATTTTCTTCTCGTTTCCTTCGTTTTGGATGCGGACTACTCCTGTCATCTGAGGCATTACGAGACTGAGTCATTCTTTTACTGCTTGTTTCTGATATGGGTGGTTCATCAGGAACAGCTAGTCCTTTTATTCTTAAGACTTCGGCTGCCTTAATTAACCGTGCCAGGTCATTCTGTGCTACACTTACGGCACCTTCATACATGTAACTTAAGAGGGCCTCTAATTCATCAGTTTGAACATCTTTCAATACAATAACTGGGTGTTTACAGGGAGTGTTGTCAAAGATTTTCTCAAAGTATTCACTGCAGGTTGACAGAACCAACTTGTGTACTGGGTAGAATTTCCCTTCACATGCCACTGTCACATCAGTGTATCTCTCCTTTAAATGAACGGAAAAATAAAACATCCATTAGTATGACATGACAAAAATTCTAAATCATCCATCTACTCATTATAACTTACAAGATTACATTACAGTTCAAAATTAACTGTAATATGAAGTCCTCATAACCCTGCCATGGCTTATTTTCTTTGAAAACCTAAAATTGTTAGGCATTACAGGGGTGACATGAGCTTGCAGAATCAGGAAACCTATAAGCTTACACAGGAAAATGGAGACAGATGCAAATAAAAGAAAGAGAGGGATGGATGACATTGATGATGATGATCATGGTGAAGCAAGTACATGAAGGAAAAAGGTGAAGAGAGATGCAATGAGATTATAAAATATTAAGAAGTCAATAATCACAAGCATAATGCAACCCCAAGAACTCTTTTGCCAGCAAGGGGATTCAGACTGGCCCTCACTTTAAAGATATTAGTACAAAAGGAAATATGTTTTAGCTATTTACCTCTGTCCCTATGTTCACCTACAAGAAGGATACCAGCACTTACTACTCAAAGCATATATTCTTAAAGCATGGTCATTACTCCTGAGACTCATACAATTGGAACTTTATATCAGTGTGAGTGCATTCTGATGTGTGTGTGTGTAACAAATTAGATGCAATGCTGATGATTTGCCATCATTCATGTCCCTGCTATAACTTCTATTTCACTTTACAAGTTGCATATAATTTCTATAAACATGATAATTGTGATGTTCCACTAACACACAAAATATCTGATTTAATGCAGTGCACCATGAAGATAACTTTAGTAGTTTCAAAATATAAACAGTAAGTACTAAAATGATTATCAAACAAATGAAAACACCAGTAATCCCTATCTCTGAAGAATAAAAAACACACAGAAACAGACATTCATTTGCTTGACACAGATCAAGGTGCACTGTAACTGCAGTGATGTGTCATTCATTCAGAATGGTTGAGACCTAGCAGTTGCACAGATGGCAAATGTTCTCATGGATTCTGAGTTTAGCAAACTGTAAAGTCTGGAAATACAATAAAACATAAGTCATTAAATTCACAGCATTCTTATACTAAAATCACCATTCATTTTGAAGAACAAAATCTAACTCCTTCCCTTATTATACCAAGAATATATTAGCTAAGCATTTGTTTGACCAGTAAGGAATACAGTAATGTATCTGCAAAATGAAGAAATATGTAAGAAAATATTTTGTTACTTTACCTGGTGAAGTCTTCAAGGGGGTTTCAACCCCTACAGCAGCCCAGGGTGGGCCCAGGCTGCTGGACTGGTAGATGGTGGACCACGCTTTTGAAAACTGCAGCCCTCAAGCCCATAAAGTCTGGCTGGTCTGGTACACTTTGAAGGTACTTTTCCAGTGCACTCTTGAACTTCTTTACTGTGCCTATGCTATTTCTGATAGTAGCTGGAAAGTTGCTGAACAGTTCTGGGCCCTGGATATTTAAGGTGCTCTCTCTTTTTGTGCATATCACACCTCTGAACTTCTGAGACAGTATTTTAGAGTCTTTCATATCTGTCATGCCAGTAGGATATCATTTCTGAATGTAAGCCAGTAACCATACTTTACAAGAATTTCCAGGTATAGATGATATACCTCTCCCACCTGCACTCCAGCAAGTATGGCTATGATATTTTGGCTATTCCTGGTAATTTGATTCCTTTACCATATTAATATGGGCCGTGAAAGATCTCTGAACACTTTCTAATTCTGATTTTCACCCACCTTTATAGGTTATGTTAGAGTGCAACAATATTTAATTCATGAAAGAACTGGTGCCTTGAATAACATCACCAATCATTTTCTTCCCCTGAAGGACTGAAAGATCAAGTCTGCCATCCTTTTGCATGAGGGAACTGTCGTTTTGTTGCGTTCATTGAAGGTTAAGTCTTGAGACATTATTACTCTGAGGTCTTTCACATCATTCAACTCGGTTATGATGGTGCCTGTAATTGTTTAGTATTCTGTGTTGTTTCTGATTTTTTCATTTTCTCTGTACCAGAAGAGTTGAAACTTATCTCCACTGAAAAGCATGTTGTTCTTGTTTGTCCAAGACCTAGTTTATGTCTCTTTTCAGCATGCTCTACTGAAGTGATTTTCATCATCATTATCATAACACCTGCAATGGATGATATGAAACTATGGCTCATGCTTGCACTAATCTCAGATGCAACAATGAGGAACATGGGGGTGCAAGTACAATTCCTTGGGGGACAGAGCTTTTAACAATGGAAGTAATGGAGATAGCATGATTTATGACTATGTGTTGCAATCTGTTAGTGAAAAAGTTATAAATCCATCTCATTTCTTCCATTTATTCTCTTCTTTCACATTTTATATATCATGAAACCATGGTTATCTTTGTCAAATGCTTTTGCAAAGTTTAAGTAACTCAAGTCAGCATTTTCTGTGTTTTCCAGGGCTTCAACAACACCTATCAATAGAGGTCACGCAAGTGAAAGAGGGAAGATCTTTCCACACAGAAGCCATGTTGTCCCGGGTGAAGTAGACTGTTCACTTACAAAAATTCAGTCAGCTTGCCTCTTAGGACTCTTTCAAAGATTTTAATGATGTGCACTGTTAATGATATCGGTCTATAGTGTTCTGGGACTGTGGTGCTTCGACGTCTTTTGCATTACTTCAATGAAAAATATATGAGGGAAGGAGTTAATATCTGTAGTAATAAGATATAAAGAAATGCAATACCATAATAAAACAAAATACTACATAAACCATAACATTTTTTATCCAAATACATATACTAATACTATAGCTGGGTGGAGCCTACAGATAGGCAGATGGCAGATGTGGAACTAATAGCTTCGAAGCTGGTGGTCCTGAGGCAATAAGGAGTATGATGTCATATCTGCTATTTCACAAGTGTAGGTTACTTTCCTTCTCTACCACAGTACAGTACTGATTTTCTCCTGAGCCACTGATTCTGTGCAAGAAATTAATAGCTGGTTGAATGCATGCCTCAACTGGAGTCAGTTTCAGTATCGAACTGTAAAAGTTTCTCCTGGTTCTTCTTTAAATCACCAGTGGTGGATGTACCAACATCTTGTTCAACACATTTTTTTCACTGAAGCTGCTTTTTCGTGGTTCTGTGTAAAGCTGTTTTGTTAGAAGCTGCTTTTTCATGGTTCTGTATAATGCTATTTCGTTAAGGACAGTAAAGACAGCATACTAATGTTTAGCAAAACTGAACTCATCATGAGGGAGTGATCTATACCACAGCTCATAATGTCATAACTTGTACAGATAAGGAAGGTCACAAGCAAAAATCAACATGTTTGACTGAATAAGGATGCTGACCCCACATGTATACTGAAGGAGGCTTCACAGCTAACTCAAATAGCAGAGAAATACAGCTGACTATTCAATAACATTTTTTGTATCTGCTTAGTTTCTTACTCTTAATTATTGCTTTACCTAATGATGAAAGACATTTGCAATAACTTACAAGAACCATAAGTGTCAGGTGTATATAGATGTATGTACAATAACAAGTCACAATGTTAGCCATGTGGCCATTTTGTCACAACAGAACATGGTGAGGAAACAATCTCTTCTTCAGTTACACTACATTATTCTCTATTCTTTCTTAGTCTTAAAAATTGCTTTATATATTTTTATATATTACTTCAGCAGAAGTGAATCACAGGGTGGGGGAGGGGGCAAAGGTTCTGGATGCATCAAAGAATGTATGGAAGGCGAGAAAGTTATCTCAGAGAGAAAAAATGGGTATGTTTGAAGGAATATTGGTTCCAACAATGTTATATGGTTGCGAGGCATGGGCTATAGATAAGGTTGTGCAGAGGAGGGTGGATGTGCTGGAAATGAGATGTTTGAGGACACTATGTGGTGTGACATGGTTTGATCAAGTAAGTAATGAAAGGGTAAGAGAGATGTGTGGTAATAAAAAAGAGTGTGGATGAGAGAGCAGATGAGGGTGTACTGAAATGGTTTGGTCACATGGAGAGGATGAGTAAAGAAAGATTGACAAAGAGGATATATGTGTCAGAGGTGGGGGGAACATGGAGAAGTGGGAGACCAAACTGGGGGTGGAAGGGTGGAGTGAAAACGATTTTGAGCGATTGGGGCCTGAATATGCAGGAGGGTGAAAGGTGTGCAAGGAATAAGAGTGAATTGGAACGATGTGGTATACCGGGATTGACGTGCTGTCAATGGATTGAACCAGGACATGTGAAGCGTCTGGGGTAAATCATGGAAAGTTTCGTGGGGCCTGGATGTGGAAAAGGAGCAGTGGTTTCGATGCATTACACATGACAGCTAGAGAATTAGTGTGAACAAATGTGGCCTGTTGTCGTCTTTTCCTAGCACTACCTCACGCATGCGCAGGGGGAGGGGGTGCCATTTCATGTGTGGCAAGGTGGCAACAGGAATGGATGAAGGCAGCAAGTATGAGTATGTACATGTGTATATATGTCTGTGTATGTATATGTTGAAATGTATAGGTATGTATATGTGCGTGTGTGGGCTTGTATGTATATATATGTGTATGTGGGTTGGTTGAGCAATTCTTTCGTTTGTTTCCTTGCACTATCTCACTAATGCAGGAGACAGTAACAAAGTATAATAAATAAATAAATAATATTACTTCATTATGTCTAGTATTAAAATCACATGAACCATATGAGTACATCAAGTAAAAGAACTCGCTGCTACAATGGCTGACCAAGGATTAACTCAACAAGCCAGTTCTTCATTTACACAAAAAAATTCACTATTTTTCCTTAGTTTCTTAATCGAAATAATTGTTTTATATACTGTTCTATAAGATTTTCAGAAAAAAAGAGAGAATGTTGGGGTGAAGAGAGTGGTGAGAGTAAGTGAGCTTGGGAAGGAGACTTGTGTGAGGAAGTACCAGGAGAGACTGAGTACAGAATGGAAAAAAGGTGAGAACAAAGGACGTAAGGGGAGTAATGGGATGTACTTAGGGAAGCAGTGATGGCTTGTGCAAAAGATGCTTGTGGCATGAGAAGCGTGGGAGGTGGGCAGATCAGAAAGGGTAGTGAGTGGTGGGATGAAGAAGTAAGATTATTAGTGAAAGAAAGAGAGGCATTTGGGCAATTTTTGTAGGGAAATAATGCAAATGACTGGGGGATGTATAAGAGAAAGGGGTAGGAGGTCAAGAGAAAGGTGCAAGACATGAAAAAGAGGGCAAATGAGAGTTGGGGTGAGAGAGTATCATCAAATTTTAGGGAGAACAAAAAGATGTTTTGGAAGGAGGTAAATAAAGTGCGTAAGAGAAGGGAACGAATGGGAACATCAGTAAAGGGGGATAATGGTGAGGTGATAACAAGTAGTGGTGATGTGAGAAGGAGATGAAGTGAGTATTCTAAAGGTTTGTTGAATGTGGCAGATATAGAGTGTTTTGGTCGAGGTGGTGTGCAAAGTGAGAGGGTTAGGGAAAAGGATTTGGTAAACAGAGAAGAGGTAGTAAAAGCTTTGCAGAAAATGAAAGCCGGCAAGGCAGCGGGTTTGGATGGTATTACATTGGAATTTATTAAAAAAGGGGGTGACTGTATTGTTGACTGGTTGGTCAGATTATTTAATGTATGTATGACTCATGGTGAGGTGCCTGAGGATTGGCGGAATGCTTGCATAGTGCCATTGTACAAAGGCGAAGGGGATAAAAGTGAGTGCTCAAATTACAGAGGTATAAGTTTGTTGATTATTCCTGGGAAATTATATGGGAGGGTATTGATTGAAAGGGAGAAGGCATGTACAGAGCATCAGATTGGGGAAGAGCAATGTGGTATCAGAAGTGTTAGAGGATGTGTGGATCAGGTGCTTGCTTTGAAGAATGTATGTGAGAAATACTTAGAAAAGCAAATGGATTTGTATGTAGCATTTATGGATCTGGAGAAGGAATATGATAGAGTTGATAGAGATGATCTGTGGAAGGTATTAAGAATATATGGTGTTGGAGGCAAGTTGTTGGAATCAGTGAAAAGTTTTTATCGAGGATGTAAGGCATGTGTACATGTAGGAAGAGAGGAAAGTGATTGGTTCTCAATGAACGTTGGTTTGTGGCAGGGGTGTGAGATGTCTCCATGGTTGTTTAATTTGCTTATGGATGGGGTTGTTAGGGAGGTGAATGCAAGAGTTTTGGAAAGAGAGGCACGTATGAAGTCTGTTGTGGATGAGAGAGTTTGGGAAGTGAGTCAGTTGTTGTTTGCTGATGATACAGTGCTGGTGGCTGATTCGTGTGAGAAACTGCAGAAGCTGGTGACTGAGTTTGGTAAAGTGTGTGAAAGAAGAAGGTTAAGAGTAAATGTGAATAAGAGCAAGGTTATTAGGTACAGTAGGGTTGAGGGATAAGTCCAGTGGGAGGTAAGTCTGAATGGAGAAAAACTGGAGGAAGTGAAGTGTTTTAGATATCTGGGAGTGGATATGGCAGTGGATGGAACCACGGAAGCGGAAGTGAATCATAGGGTGGGGAGGGGGCAAAACTTCTGGGAGCATTGAAAAATGTGTGGAAGTCAAGAACATTATCCTGGAAAGCAAAAATGGGTATGCTTGAAGGAATAGTGTTCCAACAATGTTGTATGGTTGCGAGGCGTGGGCTATAGATAGAGTTGTGCAGAGGAGGGTGGATGAGCTGGAAATGAGATGTTTGAGGATAATATGTGGTGTGAGGTGGTTTGATTGAGTAAGTAATGAAAGGGTAAGAAAGATGTGTGGTAATAAAAAGAGTGTGGTTGAGAGAGCAGAAGAGGGTGTTTTGAAATGGTTTAGTCACATGGAGAGAATGAGTGAGGAAAGACTGACAAAGAGGATATATGTGTCAGAGGTGGAGGGAACGAGGAGAAGTGGGAGACCAAACTGGAGGTGGAAAGATGGAGTGAAAAAGATTTTGAGTGATCGGGGACTGAATATGCAGGAGGGTGAAAGGAGTGCAAGGAATAGAGTGAATTGGAATAATGTGGTATACCAGGGTTGACGTGCTGTCAATGGATTGAACCAGGGCATGTGAAGCGTCTGGGGTAAACCATGGAAAATTTTGTGAGGCCTGGATGTAGAAAGGGAGCTGTGGTTTCGATGCTTTATAAATGACAGCTAGAGACTGAGTGTGAACAAATGTGGCCTTTGTTGTCTTTTCCTGGCGCTACCTTATGCACATGCAGGGGGAGGGGGTTTTCATTTCATGTGTGGTGGGGTGGCAACGGGAATGAATAAGGGCAGACGGTATGAATTATGTACATGTGTATGTAACTATATGCCTGTGTGTGTATATATAAATTTTTCTTTCTTTCTTTTAAACTATTCGCCATTTCCCGCGTTAGCGAGGTAGCGTTAAGAACAGAGGACTGGGCCTTTTTTGGAATATCCTCACCTGGCCCCCTCTGTTCCTTCTTTTGGAAAAAAAAAAAAAAAAAAAAAAAAAAAAGAGAGGAGGATTTCCAGCCCCCCGCTCCCTCCCCTTTTAGTCGCCTTCTACGACACGCAGGGAATACGTGGGAAGTATTCTTAATCCCCTATCCCCAGGGATAGTATATATAAATATATATATATATTCTTTTTCTGAAAACCCATACAAATCTTCACCTTTGCCTCCACAAGATAATGATCAGACATCCCTCCAGTTGCACCTCTCAGCACATTAACATCCAAAAGTCTCTCTTTCGCACGCCTGTCAATTAACACGTAATCCAATAATGCTCTCTGGCCATCTCTCCTACTTACATAAGTATACTTATGTATATCTCGCTTTTTAAACCAGGTATTCCCAATCATCAGTCCTTTTTCAGCACATAAATCTACAAGCTCTTCACCATTTCCATTTACAACACTGAACACCCCATGTATACCAATTATTCCCTCAACTGCCACATTACTCACCTTTGCATTCAAATCACCCATCACTATAACCCGGTCTCGTGCATCAAAACCACTAACACACTCATTCAGCTGCTCCCAAAACACTTGCCTCTCATGATCTTTCTTCTTTTGTATGGGTTTTCAGAAAAGAAGAGTGAATGTTGGGGTGAAGAGGGTGGTGAGAGTAAGTGAGCTTGGGAAGGAGACCTGTGTGAGGAAGTACCAGGAGAGACTGAGTACAAAATGGAAAAAGGTGAGAACAATGGAAGTAAGGGGAGTGGGGGAGGAATGGGATGTATTTAGGGAATCAGTGATGGATTGCGCAAAAGATGCTTGTGGCATGAGAAGAGTGGGAGGTGGGTTGATTAGAAAGGGTAGTGAGTGGTGGGATGAAGAAGTAAGAGTATTAGTGAAAGAGAAGAGAGAGGCATTTGGACGATTTTTGCAGGGAAAAAATGCAATTGAGTGGGAGATGTATAAAAGAAAGAGACAGGAGGTCAAGAGAAAGGTGCAAGAGGCGAAAAAAAGGGCAAATGAGAGTTGGGGTGAGAGAGTATCATTAAATTTTAGGGAGAATAAAAAGATGTTCTGGAAGGAGGTAAATAAAGTGCGTAAGACAAGGGAGCAAATGGGAACTTCAGTGAAGGGCGCAAATGGGGAGGTGATAACAATTAGTGGTGATGTGAGAAGGAGATGGAGTGAGTATTTTGAAGGTTTGTTGAATGTGTTTGATGATAGAGTGGCAGATATAGGGTGTTTTGGTCGAGGTGGTGTGCAAAGTGAGAGGGTTAGGGAAAATGATTTGGTAAACAGAGAAGAGGTAGTGAAAGCTTTGCGGAAGATGAAAGCCGGCAAGGCAGCAGGTTTGGATGGTATTGCAGTGGAATTTATTAAAAAAGGGGGTGACTGTATTGTTGACTGGTTGGTAAGGTTATTTAATGTATGTATGACTCATGGTGAGGTGCCTGAGGATTGGCGGAATGCATGCATAGTGCCATTGTACAAAGGCAAAGGGGATAAGAGTGAGTGCTCAAATTACAGAGGTATAAGTTTGTTGAGTATTCCTGGTAAATTATATGGGAGGGTATTGATTGAGAGGGTGAAGGCATGTACAGAGCATCAGATTGGGGAAGAGCAGTGTGGTTTCAGAAGTGGTAGAGGATGTGTGGATCAGGTGTTTGCTTTGAAGAATGTATGTGAGAAATGCTTAGAAAAGCAAATGGATATACATTGTATGTAGCATTTATGGATCTGGAGAAGGCATATGATAGAGTTGATAGAGATGCTCTGTGGAAGGTATTAAGAATATATGGTGTGGGAGGAAAGTTGTTAGAAGCAGTGAAAAGTTTTTATCGAGGATGTAAGGCATGTGTACGTGTAGGAAGAGAGGAAAGTGACTGGTTCTCAGTGAATGTAGGTTTGCGGCAGGGGTGTGTGATGTCTCCATGGTTGTTTAATTTGTTTATGGATGGGGTTGTTAGGGAGGTAAATGCAAGAGTTTTGGAAAGAGGGGCAAGTATGAAGTCTGTTGGGGATGAGAGAGCTTGGGAAGTGAGTCAGTTGTTGTTCGCTGATGATACAGCGCTGGTGGCTGATTCATGTGAGAAACTGCAGAAGCTGGTGACTGAGTTTGGTAAAGTGTGTGGAAGAAGAAAGTTAAGAGTAAATGTGAAAAAGAGCAAGGTTATTAGGTACAGTAGGGTTGAGGATCAAGTCAATTGGGAGGTGAGTTTGAATGGAGAAAAACTGGAGGAAGTGAAGTGTTTTAGATATCTGGGAGTGGATCTGGCAGCAGATGGAAACATGGAAGCGGAAGTGGATCATAGGGTGGGGGAGGGGGCGAAAATTCTGGGGGCCTTGAAAAATGTGTGGAAGTCGAGAACATTATCTCGGAAAGCAAAAATGGGTATGTTTGAAGGAACAGTGGTTCCTACAATGTTGTATGGTTGCGAGGTGTGGGCTATGGATAGAGTTGTGCGCAGGAGGATGGATGTGCTGGAAATGAGATGTTTGAGGACAATGTGTGGTGTGAGGTGGTTTGATCGAGTGAGTAACGTAAGGGTAAGAGAGATGTGTGGAAATAAAAAGAGCGTGGGTGAGAGAGCAGAAGAGGGTGTTTTGAAGTGGTTTGGACACATGGAGAGAATGAGTGAGGAAAGATTGACCAAGAGGATATATGTGGCGGAGGTGGAGGGAACGAGGAGAAGAGGGAGACCAAATTGGAGGTGGAAAGATGGAGTGAAAAAGATTTTGTGTGATCGGGGCCTGAACATGCAGGAGGGTGAAAGGAGGGCAAGGAATAGAGTGAATTGGAGCGATGTGGTATACCGGGGTTGACGTGCTGTCAGTGGATTGAATCAAGGCATGTGAAGCGTCTGGGGTAAACCATGGAAAGCTGTGTAGGTGTGTATATTTGCGTGTGTGGACGTATGTATATACATGTGTATGGGGGGGGGGGGTTGGGCCATTTCTTTCGTCTGTTTCCTTGCGCTACCTCGCAAACGCGGGAGACAGCGACAAAGTATAATAAATAATATAAATATATATATATATATGTGTGTACGTTGAGATGTATAGGTATGTATATGTGCGTGTGTGGACGTGTATGTATATACATGTGTATGTGGGTGGGTTGGGCCATTCTTTCGTCTGTTTCCTTGCGCTACCTCGCTAAAGCGGGAGACTTCAACAAAGTATAATATAATAAATAATAAATATTTTACAATAAATTATACAAACTGTAAACTGTTACAATGGGTAAAAATGGCTGAACTCGACATGAGGAAGTGATCTCTTATTGGAACATTGAATAGCATTCCCTACTTTTTTAGTTTGTCTTTATAGTTGTTTTTACATTTATTTTCATAAATCATTCTATTTCATTTCACAATATTCTAAATGAACCATAAGTATAACATGAACGTATACGTACATACGAAAACAAGCCACTATGTTTGGCATATGTCCATAATGTTATATTAGCAAATTGCACCTGAACATGAGGGAGCACTTTCTTCTTCTATTAAACAATACAATGCTATTTTTGCATACTTTCTTAGTCTTAATAATTTTCTAGGTTTATAAATTTTGTGGTAAATTATGTGAAAAAATAATCTGAAAGTGTACCTGTATGTAAACATGTCTACAGATATAAGTCATTAGGTATAGTGGCTAACCTTGGAGATCGCACTTGACCACAGCTTCAGAGTGGCAATTTTCCGAACCATGAATATTTTACTAAACTAAGTCAAATTCCACAGTTTTCCTGAACCAAGGGAGTTTCTGAACTACAAAACACTAGACCTAAGAAATTTCACTTTACTTATTTGTAAGGTTCAGGAAAAGTGTTCTACACTGGCGAAATCCTGTCTCTATGCTGCACTTTCTCTTCCATCAAAAAGACTTTAAAGACATTGTAAACTGTCAGAGTTCATTGTCTCCTTGCTTCAACCTGTCCCATCACACACCAATCTTCCTCAGCAGCTAGTGAAGAATTATTTGCTCTCAATAAGATCTAGTTGATTCAGGAAGTCAATAAGTGTTATCAGGTGATCCCTGTTTCTTCTCGCTCCTCCATGATAGACAGCTGTATAGCCATCAACATTCACTGTAGCTCAAGTCTCTTAATTCAAGTAACATCTTCACTGTTCTTCTCTGGAGCCTTTCAAACAGATATCATCTTCACTGTTCTTCTCTGGATCCCTTCAATCATATCTTTGTGCTTTTTTGGTGCAGAGATGAAACCAGAGGCATAATTAAGCTTTGGTTTAACATATGTTGTAAATAGCTTATCAAACATTTCCTTATCTATACAAGGATATCCTCATCAAACCCTCAGTGGTGTAGGATAGGTGTCACTGTTGTTCATGGGCTACCTACAAGTCAACACATCAACCTGAACTCTCTCTCTCAGCTTGATACTTGGATTATGCCTGAATGAAATTAATATCTTCACACAAGAGTGACTACCTCCAATTAATTTCTTTGTGTAAGTGATATACAAGTTAGATACCTTTATCAGTGAACTAATGACCTTCTAGATCTGAAGAATTTGGTCTGTTGATAGAGCAAAGACACCCATGTGTACACATGCACGGACACAGCATGTCTACAATACACCTAAGCTCATATCTTAAAAACTAGTATAACGAGTTGATACGCCATTACATGACCCATAGCACCAAAGATTCGAGGTGTAACGTCATGTCAT
This sequence comes from Panulirus ornatus, assembly GCF_036320965.1. Lineage (NCBI taxonomy): Eukaryota > Metazoa > Arthropoda > Malacostraca > Decapoda > Palinuridae > Panulirus > Panulirus ornatus. The sequence continues at coordinate 38,088,491 of NC_092243.1, read as the reverse complement.
TGTCATTACTAAAGGGGTTGGTGTTAGAAGAACACCACATGTGAAAGAGTTCTAGAGTGAAAGAGTAATGGAGGGAGACAAATGGTGGAAGGATCTGTGGAATGATGTATGCGAAGGAGGCATGTAATATCAGGGATAAGTGGAGACTCTTTTGCTGTGGTCATCCACCCCCTTGATGGGATGAGGATTGATGGAATGTGTGCTTCGTGCCATTGTACAAAGGCAAAGGGGAAAAAGGTTAGTGTTCAAACTACAGAGGCATAAGTTTGTTGAGTATTCTTGGAAAATTACATGGGAGGATATTGACTGAGAGGGTGAAGGCATGTACGCAGCATCAGATTGGGGAAGAGCAGTGTGGTTTGAGAAGTGGAAGAGGATGTGTGGATCAGGTGTTTGCTTTAAAGAATGTGGGTGAGAAATACTTGGAAAAAAAGATGGATTTGTATGTAGCATTTTGGATCTGGAGAAGGCACATGATAGGGTGACAGAGATGCTTTGTGGAAAGTATCAAGAGTATATGGTGTGGGTGTTAATTGCTAGAAGCAGTGAAAAGTTTTTAGCCAAGGATGTAAGGCATGTGTGCGAGTAGGAAGAGAGGAGAGCAACTGGTTTCTAGTGAAGGTTTGTCTGCGGCAGGGGTGTGTGATGTCCCCATGGTTGTTTAATTTGTTCATGGATGGAGTGGTTAGGGAGGTTAATGAAAGAGTTCTGGAGAGGGGGCAAGTATGCAGTCTGTTCGGGATGAGAGGGCCTGGGAAGTCAGTTGTTCACTGATGATACAGCTCTGGTGGCTGATTTGAGGGAGAAACTGAAGTTTGAAAAAGTGTATGAAAGGAGAAAGCTGAGAGTAAATGTGAATAAGAGCAAGATTATAAAGTTCAGAAAAGGTTGAGGGACAAGTTAATTGGATGTAAGTTTGAATGGAGAAAAACTGGAGGGAGTCAAGTGTTTTAGATATCTGGGAGTGGACTCAGCAGCAAATGGAACCAAGAAAGTGCAAGTAAGACACACAGTAGGGGAGGGGCAAAGGTTTTGGGAGCAATGCAGAATGGTTGGAAGGAGAGAAAGTTATCTCGGACAGCAAAAATGGGTATGTTTGAAGGAATAGTAGATCCAACAATATTATATGGTTGCGAGGCATGGGCTATGGATAGGGTTGTACATTAATGGACACCCCCTCCCTCTAATCAGTCTGTTGAATCAGGGGTTTACTGTATCCTATTTGCTTTCTTGGCAGCTTCATTGCAATGCTGGGAAAATTTGAAGATACTGGAGACAATGAATCATCCATCTCTCACATTAGGGGTGTCCTTTATCTTGTGGCCCATCAGTTCTACTTGCGACAGCTGGCATTTACTAACATCAAATGGCATTTGCCATTTACTAGACCATTCTGCAATTTTATCTAGATCCTCTTGTAATCTTAGCCTATTTTCTTCAGTTAATGTGACACTGCCAATCTTTGTGTCATATGCAAATATGGACACTAGGTTAATTAGCGATGTCAATACAATTATTATAACTGATGAAAAATATAGGCCCTGGGGGACTTGACTAGTAATGGATGACCACGTTGATGATTTGGCATTCATTACGACTCTAATTCCTATCACCTAATAAGGCTTCTATACAATTTTCTATGCAACCAGTAATACCCAAGGCCAGAACTTTGTGCATCACTTTTGCATGGGGGATTTTGTCAAATGCTTTCTGGAAGTCCAGAAATATCATATCTGTTGCTTTTGTCTTATTGCGAGTACTGAATAATGCACAATAAAATTCAGGGAGGTTTGTAAGGTATGATCTGCATCTTCTAAAGCCTTGCTGTGTATCATTGATCAGACTGTGTTGTTCTAAATGGGTAACGATTTTCCCCTCTAATAAATGGCTCCAGAAGTCTACATATAATTGATGTGAGGCTGATAAGCCAGTAATTGCTGGTCAATTCTAGGCTTCCCTTCTTGTATATGGAGTTCAAGTCTGACAGTCTCCAATCCTGTGGGACTACTCCATCTTGAGCCATTTCTAAGTTTAGGTTCGGTAAAATGCTATCTGCTGGCTGTGTGAGCCTGATGGGAAATGACTGGTGTAGACCCTGTTGCTCACCAACGTGAGATGAAGGGTATTCGAGTACATACTATTTGTAGTCATTTCCCTTTTAGGGGCGATCATAGCCTAGCGGTAGCACTCCCGCCTGTTACACAGGGGTCCTAGGTTCGATCCTGGCTGTTGGAGGATTTTATGTTCTATGAAGGTACATTTTCATATGCACTTTGTTTGTATTCATATACCTCCGCGTCGTACAGTCTAGTTGTCATATATAATACACCGAAACCACAGCTCCCTTTCCACATCCAGGCCCCACAGAACTTTCCATGGTTTACCCAAGACATTTCGCATGCCCTGGTTAAAATCCATTGACAGCACGTTGACCCCGGTATACCACATCATTCCAATTCACTCTATTCCTTGCACGCCTTTCACCCTCCTGCATGTTCAGGCCCCGATCGCTCAAAATCTTTTTCACCCTATCTTTCCACCTCCAATTTGGTCTCCCACTTCTCGTTCCCTCCATCTCTGACACATATATCCTCTTTGTCAATCTTTCCTCACTCATTCTCTCCAGGTGACCAGACCATTTCAAAACACCCTCTTCTGCTCTCGCAACCACACTCTTTTTGTTATCACACATCTCTCACATTTTCATTACTTGATCAAACCACCTCACACTACATATTGTCCTCAAACATCTCATTTCCAGCACATCCACCCTCCTGCGCACAACTCTATCTATAGCCCATGCCTAGCAACCATATAACACTGTTGGAACCACTATTCCTTCAAACATACCCATTTTTGCTTTCCGAGATAATGTTCTTGCCTTCCACACATTTTTCAACGCTCCCAGAACTTTCGCCCCCTCCCCCAGCCTGTGATTCACTTCCACTTCCGTGGTTCCATCCACTGCCAAATCCACTCCCAGATATCTAAAACACTTCACTTCCTCCAGTTTTTCTCCATTCAAATTTACCTCCCAATTGACTTGTCCCTCAACCTTGCTGTACCTAATAACCTTGCTCTTATTCACATTTACTCTCAGCATTCTTCTTTACATGGGGAAAGTGAAACACTATAAGTTCCCAAGTGCACTTTCGTGTAATAATCACATCATCAGGGGAAAAACAAGAGAGAAATATAAGTCAGTTGATATACAACAAAGAGACGTAGCTAGGAGGCCATTTGGTAAAAATGCGATTGTCCAAGACAGACAACAAGCATATCATAAACTTATCAGTTTACAAATAAAGTTATCTAATTTGTATAAACCATCACTAATATTAAGATTATAATTCTTTGTGTATTTAATAATACAAGATTCAATGATATTTCTCATGGTTAAAAAATTTAGAGTTAACAACTGAGATGCCATTACTCCAGTCAATACAATTATCATAGTTTTTAATGTGATTAAACAAGGCATTTGATTCTTGTCCCATTCTTATAATGTATTCATGTTGCTTAAGTCTAACAGAAAGATCCTTACCAGTCTGCCCAACATAAAACTTATCACAATTTCTACATGGCACTTTACAGATGCACCCAGGAGAATTTTCTGGTGAATTCCTGATTAAGATGTTCTTTATACTATTATTGTTGCTGAGGGCAACATTTACATTAAGGGATTTAAGCAACACGGGAATAAAAGTAAAATTATTATCAAAAGGGAGAACTAAAAGATTCTTGTTGTCAATTGGAGGTTTGGGCTCAACTCTATAAAATGATTTCTTTGCTAACTTAAGAGTTTATCAATGAAAGATCTAGGGTACTGTAACTCAGACCCAATAGAATATATCTTCTCAAACTCATCATCAATATACTCTGGACAGCAAATATGTAATGCCCTAAGGAACATGGATTGAAATGATGATAATTTAACTCTGTCATGTTGAGATGAGTAATAATGGATATGTGAGCATATACCTTTCTCTTGACCCCCTACTTATTTCTCTTATACATCTCCCAGTCATTTGCACTATTTCCCTGCATAAATCCTCCAAATGCCTCTCTCTTCTCTTTCACTATCAATCCTACTTCTTCATCCCACCACTCACTACCCTTTCTAATCTGCCCACCTCCCACACTTCCCATGCAACAAGCATTTTTGCAAGCCATCACTGCTTCCCTAAATACATCCCATTCCTCCCCCACTCCCCTTACGTCCTTTGCTCTCATCTTTTTCCATTCTGCACTCAGTCTCTCCTGGTACTTCTTCACACAAGTCTCCTTCCCAAGCACACTTACTCTCACCACTCTCTTCCACCCATCATTCTCTCTTCTTTTCTGAAAACCTCTACAAATCTTCACCTTTGCCTCCACAAGATAATGATCAGACATGTCTCCAGTTGCACTTCTCAGCACATTAACAGCCAAAAGTCTCTCTTTCGCGTGCCTATCAATTAACACGTAATCCAATAATGCTCTCTGGCCATTTCTCCTACTTACATAAATATACTTACGTATATCTCTCTTTTTATACCAGGTATTCCCAATCATCAGTCCTTTTTCAGTTCACAAATCTACAAGCTCTTCACCATTTCCATTTACAACACTGAACACCCCATGTACACCAATTATTCCCTCAACTGCCACATTACTCACCTTTGCATTGAAATCATCCATCACTATCACCCGGTCTCGAGCATCAAAACTACTAACACACTCACTCAGCTGCTCCCAAAACACTTGCCTCTCATGATCTTTCTTCTCATGCCAAAGTGCATATGCACCAATAATCACCCATCTCTCTCCATCCACTTTCAGTTTTACCCATATCAATCTAGAGTTTACTTTCTTACACTCTATCACATACTCCCATCACTCCTGTTTCAGGAGTAGTGCTACTCCTTGCCTTGCTCTTGTCCTCTCCCAAAACATTCCCAAGCCACTCTTCCCCTTTACCCTTGAGCTTTGTTTCACTCACAGCCAAAACATCCAAGTTCCTTTCCTTAAACAAACTACCTATCTCTCCTTTTTTCTCATCTTGGTTACATCCACACACATTCAGACACCCCAATCTGAGCCTTCAAGGAGGATGAGCACTCCCCGTGTGACTCCTTCTTCTGTATCCCCCTTTAGTAAGTTAAAATACAAGGAGGGGAGGGTTTCTAGCATCCCGCTCCTATCTCCTTCTATGACACATGAGGAATGCATGGGAAGTATTTTTTCTCCCCTATCCACAAATGTATGTGTGTATATATGTATATGTCTGTTTATGTATATGTATGTATACGTTGAAATGCATAGGTATGTATATGTGCACGTGTGGACGTGTATGTATGTACATGTGTATGTGGGTGGGTTGGGCCATTCTTTCATCTGTCTCCTTGTGCTACCTCGCTAATGCGGGAGACAGAGACAAAGTATAAATAAATTATGAAAAAAAAATAAATGAAATATAAATATATTTTTTTTACTATCACTTTGGTTGCTTTAGTAGTGACTGCATACAGATGTCTCAATGTGCATTCTTCAATGGTTCCATTTGCAGCCACGTCCACTCCTAGATGTCTAAAACACTTCACCTTCCCAACCTCTCTCCATTCTGACTCACACCACATACAACCTGTCCCTCAACCCTGCCAAACTCAATGACCTACTCCCACCCACAATCACCTCCAGCTTTTTCTTTTCATACACTGCAAAGTACTTGTGATAATACTTTTGACGATTTGAAAAACCAAGTCTTACCTGTAATTTTAGGTGATTTAAAACTTACACATATAACATGGGTACAAACTCCACATATAACATGGGTAAAAATGCGAAGGTCAGCTGAAAACTTCCATACAAGCAGTACAGACACAGCTGCACAAAAGTGAGCTTCTTAGAGTAAAGGAGGAGTACAGGAGGAATCTCCCTTTAGCCAGCATGTAATAGAAACAGCCAAAAAGTAATATAACCCATAACTACAAAAGTACATGGATGTGTGTTTAGACATGTTTACGTTACTACAGTAACACAGGAAGAGTTCTTTATATGTCTGCTGTTTCCAGCATAAATCACAGACAGCCCTTGTGGAGATGATAAACTGATTATACTCTGGTGCTTGTAGTTGCATAAGTTTGCCCATTGATGGAACTTTAGTTTTTCAAGTGTTATTTATCTTATTTATTTTGCTTTGTCGCTGTCTCCCGCGTTTGCGAGGTAGCGCAAGGAAACAGACGAAAGAAATGGCCCAACCCACCCCCATACACATGTATATACATACATGTCCAAACACGCAAATATACATACCCATACATCTCAATGTACACATATATATACACACACAGACACATACATATATACACATGCACACAATTCACACTGTCTGCCTTTATTCATTCCCACTGCCACCTCGCCACACATGGAATAACATCCCCCTCCCCCCTCATGTGTGCGAGGTAGCGCTAGGAAAAGACAACAAAGGCCCCATTTGTTCACACTCAGTCTCCAGCTGTCATGTAATAATGCCCGAAACCACAGCTCCCTTTCCACATCCAGGCCCCACACAACTTTCCATGGTTTACCCCAGATGCTTCACATACCCTGGTTCAATCCATTGACAGCACGTCTACCCCGGTATACAACATCGATCCAATTCAATCTATTCCTTTCCCGCCTTTCACCCTCCTGCATGTTCAGGCCCCGATCACACAAAATCTTTTTCACTCCATCTTTCCACCTCCAATTTGGTCTCCCACTTCTCCTCGTTCTCTCCACCTCTGACACATATATCCTCTTGGTCAATCTTTCCTCACTCATTCTCTCCATGTGCCCAAACCATTTCAAAACACCCTCTTCTGCTCTCTCAACCAAGCTCTTTTTATTTCCACACATCTCTCTTACCCTTACATTACTTACTCAATCAAACCACCTCACACCATGTATTGTCCTCAAACATCTCATTTCCTTCACATCCACCCTCCTGCGCACAACTCTATCCATAACCCACGCCTCACAACCATACAACATTGTTGGAACCACTATTCCTTCAAACATACCCATTTTTGCTTTCCGAGTTAATGTTCTCGACTTCCAAACATTCTTCAAGTCTCCCAGGATTTTCGCCCCCTCCCCCACCCTATGATTCACTTCCGCTTCCATGATTCCATCCGCTGCCAGATCCACTCCCAGATATCTAAAACACCTTACTTCCTCCAGTTTTTATCCATTCAAACTTACCTCCCAATTGACTTGACCCTCAACCCTACTGTACCTAATAACCTTGCTCTTATTCACATTTACTCTTAACTTTCTTCTTTCACACACTTTACCAAACTCAGTCACCAGCTTCTGCAGTTTCTCACATGAATCAGCCACCAGCACTGTATCATCAGCGAACAACAACAGACTCACTTCCCAAGCTCTCTCATCCCCAACAGACTTTATACTTGCCCCTCTTTCCAAAACACGTGCATTCACCTCCCTAACAACCCCATCCATAGACAAATTAAACAACCATGGAGACATCACACACCCCTGCCGCAAACCTACATTCACTGAGAACCAATCACTTTTCTCTCTTCCTACACGTACACATGCCTTACATCCTCGATAAAAACTTTTCACTGCTTCTAACAACTTGCCTCCCACACCATATATTCTTAGTACCCTCCACAGAGCATCTCTATCAACTCTATCATATGCCTTCTCCAGATCCATAAATGCTACATACAAATCCATTCGCTTTTCTAAGTATTTCTCACATACATTCTTCAATGCAAACACCTGATCCACACATCCTCTACCACTTCTGAAACCACACTGTTCTTCCCCAATCTGATGCTCTGTACATGCCTTCACCCTCTCAATCAATACCCTCCCATATAATTTACCAGGAATATTCAACAAACTTATACCTCTGTAATTTGAGCACTCACTCTTATCCCCTTTGCTCACACTGTCTGCCTTTATTCATTCCCACTGCCACCTCGCCACACATGGAATAACATCCCCCTCCCCCCTCATGTGTGCGAGGTAGCGCTAGGAAAAGACAACAAAGGCCCCATTTGTTCACACTCAGTCTCCAGCTGTCATGTAATAATGCCCGAAACCACAGCTCCCTTTCCACATCCAGGCCCCACACAACTTTCCATGGTTTACCCCAGATGCTTCACATGCCCTGGTTCAATCCATTGACAGCACGTCTACCCCGGTATACCACATCGATCCAATTCAATCTATTCCTTTCCCGCCTTTCACCCTCCTGCATGTTCAGGCCCCGATCACACAAAATCTTTTTCACTCCATCTTTCCACCTCCAATTTGGTCTCCCACTTCTCCTCGTTCTCTCCACCTCTGACACATATATCCTCTTGGTCAATCTTTCCTCACTCATTCTCTCCATGTGCCCAAACCATTTCAAAACACCCTCTTCTGCTCTCTCAACCAAGCTCTTTTTATTTCCACACATCTCTCTTACCCTTACATTACTTACTCAATCAAACCACCTCACACCACGTATTGTCCTCAAACATCTCATTTCCTTCACATCCACCCTCCTGCGCACAACTCTATCCATAACCCACGCCTCACAACCATACAACATTGTTGGAACCACTATTCCTTCAAACATACCCATTTTTGCTTTCCGAGTTAATGTTCTCGACTTCCAAACATTCTTCAAGTCTCCCAGGATTTTCGCCCCCTCCCCCACCCTATGATTCACTTCCGCTTCCATGATTCCATCCGCTGCCAGATCCACTCCCAGATATCTAAAACACCTTACTTCCTCCAGTTTTTATCCATTCAAACTTACCTCCCAATTGACTTGACCCTCAACCCTACTGTACCTAATAACCTTGCTCTTATTCACATTTACTCTTAACTTTCTTCTTTCACACACTTTACCAAACTCAGTCACCAGCTTCTGCAGTTTCTCACATGAATCAGCCACCAGCACTGTATCATCAGCGAACAACAACAGACTCACTTCCCAAGCTCTCTCATCCCCAACAGACTTTATACTTGCCCCTCTTTCCAAAACACGTGCATTCACCTCCCTAACAACCCCATCCATAGACAAATTAAACAACCATGGAGACATCACACACCCCTGCCGCAAACCTACATTCACTGAGAACCAATCACTTTTCTCTCTTCCTACACGTACACATGCCTTACATCCTCGATAAAAACTTTTCACTGCTTCTAACAACTTGCCTCCCACACCATGTATTCTTAGTACCCTCCACAGAGCATCTCTATCAACTCTATCATATGCCTTCTCCAGATCCATAAATGCTACATACAAATCCATTCGCTTTTCTAAGTATTTCTCACATACATTCTTCAATGCAAACACCTGATCCACACATCCTCTACCACTTCTGAAACCACACTGTTCTTCCCCAATCTGATGCTCTGTACATGCCTTCACCCTCTCAATCAATACCCTCCCATATAATTTACCAGGAATATTCAACAAACTTATACCTCTGTAATTTGAGCACTCACTCTTATCCCCTTTGCTTTTGTACAATGGCACTATGCACGCATTCCGCCAATCCTCAGGCACCTCACCATGAGTCATACATCCATTAAATAACCTTACCAATCAGTCAACAATACAGTCACCCCCTTTTTTAATAAATTCCACTGCAATACCATCCAAACCTGCTGCCTTGCCGGCTTTCATCTTCCACAAAGCTTTTACTACCTCTTCTCTGTTTACCAAATCATTTTCCCTAACCCTCTCACTTTGCACACCACCTCGGCCAAAACACCCTATATCTGCCACTGTATCATCAAACACATTCAACAAACCTTCAAAATACTCACTCCATCTCCTTCTCACATCACCACTACTTGTTATCACCTCCCCATTAGCCCCCTTCACTGAAGTTCCCATTTGCTCCCTTCTCTTACGCACTTTACTTACCTCCTTCCAAAACATCTTTTTACTCTCCCTAAAATTTAATGATACTCTCTCACCCCAACTCTCATTTGCCCTCTTTTTCACCTCTTGCACCTTTCTCTTGACCTCCTGTCTCTTTCTTTTATACATCTCCCACTCATTTGCATTATTTCCCTGCAAAAATCGTCCAAATGCCTCTCTCTTCTCTTTCACTAATAATCTTACTTCTTCATCCCACCACTCACTACCCTTTCTAATCAACCCACCTCCCACGCTTCTCATGCCACAAGCATCTTTTGCGCAAGCCATCACTGCTTCCCTAAATACGTTCCATTCCTCTCCCACTCCCTTTACCCCTGTTCTCACCTTTTTCCATTCTGTACTCAGTCTCTCCTGGTACTTCCTCACACAAGTCTCCTTCCCAAGTTCATTTACTCTCACCATCCTCTTCACCCCAACATTCTCTCTTCTTTTCTGAAAACCCATACAAATCTTCACCTTCGCCTCCACAAGATAATGATCAGACATCCCTCCAGTTGCACCTCTCAGTACATGAACATCCAAAAGTCTCTCTTTCGCGCGCCTGTCAATTAACACATAATCCAATAATGCTCTCTGGCCATCTCTCCTACTTACATATGTATACTTATATCTCGCTTTTTAAACCAGGTATTCCCAATCACCAATCCTTTTTCAGCACATAAATCTACAAGCTCTTCACCATTTCCATTTACAACACTGAACACCCCATGAATACCAATTATTCCCTCAACTGCCACATTACTCACCTTTGCATTCAAATCACCCATCACTATAACCCGGTCTTGTGCATCAAAACCACTAACACACTCAATCAGCTGCTCCCAAAACACTTGCCTCTCATGATCTTTCTTCTCATGCCTAGGTGCATATGCACCAATAATCACCCTTCTCTCTCCATCAACTTTCAGTTTTACCCATATTAATCTAGAATTTACTTTCTTACATTCTATCACATACTCCCACAACTCCTGTTTCAGGAGTAGTGCTACTCCTTCCCTTGCTCTTGTCCTCTCACTAACCCCTGACTTTACTCCCAAGACATTCCCAAACCACTCTTCCCCTTTACCCTTAAGCTTCGTTTCACTCAGAGCCAAAACATCCACGTTCCTTTCCTCAAACATACTTCAAGTGTTATTACAAAGAAATGCGGAATGCTGGGCATTCAAACTTATGTTTTGACAAAGACGTATATGATGACGTATAGCTCTTTTAGATTTATGCTTTAGCCTTTATCTGTGCACAACTTGTCCTCCATTTTTTGTAATGTTCCTGAAAATGCAAGTTTAAATAGAAAAAGTGTAAATTGAAAGTCTTCTCCATATATTGTATTTTCGCACATATAAGCCACACAATCCCCTCCACAAAATTACATAAGTAAGGGAGTGGCTTACTATAAAATAGTGTTAAGAATTTTTTTGAACAGTTGCCTCAACTACCTGTAGACTTATTCTAACACAATGCTAATTTGGATGTCTTCTATATTACTGTCCCCATAACTCATTTTTCTCAGTAATAAAAGCATTTGAAATATATACTAATTGGGATGTGTTCTATATCACTGTTCCTGTAACTCATTTTTCTCACTAATAAATGCATCAGATATATATTTTTACAGCATGAATCATTTAAAAATGGCTGGAACTATGGCAATATACACAAAGGCAGTTTTTTTAATTCATTAAACTTGATTGCCGTTATGTAGGTAGTAGGTGGTAAACAGCCAATGACCTGGGGAGTAAATCACCAGTACTATCTGCATGGGTATCAGGAGAGTTAGTGATGCCAGCATGGTGAGCCAACACTTCAGTGGTTGTAAGGTTGCAATCCTTTAACCCAGGTAGTCGTACTTTCTTTCTGCCTTACCCACACGAGGATTACTAGAATTCTGTCAAATTCACAATCTCTCTTTGTCACATGTAACACGTAACACTTGACAACATTAACTCACATGGCTCATTTTTCATAACTTAAGATTTTCCTGTGGTGAACGCTATGTGCTAGCCCTGCATTTTGGGAAAATGGTAGGAGCAATACATAGTAGTAGTAGGTACGAGCACTAGGTAATAATAGTTGGTAGGAGAATTAGGTAGACATAGCTAGTAGGAACATTAGGCAGGAGCCTCTTTAAACACTGCACTAGACCTGCCCTCTGCCAGCGGCCTGTTAAGGGTGAAGCACTAAAGGCTAAGAAGTGGCACTGGAGCTCACTAGTTATGGTGAATCATAGCCATGGCCACCCCTTTGAGGGAGTTCCAGGAGGGAGCAGGCGTCATAGATAAAGACAGATAGAAAAAATATTTCTATTTTGTTCTCATTTTTTGGTTGCCAAAGAAAAGCTATTTCAATAGAACCGGAATTCTTTTGGAATGGGATTATGGCATGTTGCTTTACCTCCTCCTTTCTGGACTGAAGCTATGCAAGTTAGTTTCAGAATACCTAAGTCTCTGATGCCCGTTTCCTATGGGAATTTCAATCAAGGGGGTGACCAAGACAAAAGTCTCCAATAAACCTTGTCTGTTCATGCCTCACTCACAAATACCATTCCACGCATTCTTCCACTGTTTCTTCCTCCAGTGCTCTTCCACTCTATTTCCCCATGTCATAAGTGGTCCTCCTCTTTTCCCTCCTTCCCTAAGCCTCTCTCTTCTTTTTCCTGGGTCTTGCATGAAATCTGCAGTTTATGGTCAAGTCTTCTAATTCATGTCAAGTGACAGGTTGTGAATATCCTGCTAACACAGCAGTAACTTTTTCAGGTCTACAGCTCATTTTTACCCCCTAAAGGAATGTCTTTCTCACTCCACTTCAGACCTTTTGCAGTTTTTCCTGGTACTTGTCAAAAGACCTGCAACCTAACATTACACAGAATGCTCCTGTGTTTAGCCCTATGAAGTGATTCCCACTGTATCACGCACAGCTCTATGTCTACTTCTTCCCAATCTATCGGCTTACCATTACAACTGAATTTGGTGAATTCACCTTAATTATAGCCTGTATTTTGCCATAATAGTTTAATATCCATACTTATTTGCACTTTCTACTGAGTTATCACTTTTTGATTTGAGAAAAGCAAGTCTTGCATTCAGTCAATTTTAGGTGATTCTGTTATTTGCCGATAACGTGAGAACTTCATACACATTCAAATATATATAGCAGTTCATCTGAATGACTTTCAATTGGACTCTCTGTTACCATATATTGTAGTTTCCTAGCCAAATGGCTGTGGTAAGCTGAAATCTTGGATAAATGTTACTAAAACTGTTGAGATTAGATCTAAAGAATCCTAGTCTCTAAACCCATTTCATCCTCCATTGAACTGTAAATTGCTATGTGGCTCTGTGGCACATGAAGATCTGTATACTGCTGATAGGGTTACAGATTTTGCCAACCACTGTTTTAGCTGAATACATCATTCTACAAAACAGTAAAGAATTATGTTTCCAAGCCATTTTGCCCTGGGTGTGGTAAACTGAATTCTCGGATAAAGACTAACCTTAGACTTACACTATCAAAACTGTTGAGGTTGGGGCTAAAAAATCATAGCCCCTAAACCCAACTGACCCTCCAATGAACTGAAAATTACTATGAAGCTCTGTGGCATGTCATGATTTCTGCACACTGCTAATAGGGTGAGGGAGTTTGCCCACCACTGTTCTGGCTGAAATTAATTACTTTGCAAAACAATAGAGTTAAATGTTCATAAAAAAAGTTAGCAGAGGTTTCACAGGATTTGATGTTTTATACAAAAGACTGTAGACAATGTTGTAAATTATGGGCATTCAATCTTTAAGAATATCAAAATTACTTAACTTCCAAACTACAAAACACCCAAACAGCAGAGAACTCACCTTTTCCCTGAGTGTTGAGAGGATGTGACAGAATGTGGCCTTGTGGTTGTTCCAGGACAATGATAACATTCCATCACCCATCTTGATATACTTTGGGGAACTGAAACTAAACATTTTAAAGATATAGATAATACTGTTTCCTTTATGACAATTAAGAGGCACATTATTAATAGCAAAAAATATATATAAATCGTAATATCACTAAGTCTGATTCAGTAACAGCATAAGCAACAAGGTAACAAAACACGAGGTAAAATATGTTTCAGTATGTGTTATCATTAATATCCTAATAACTGGTGTGTGTTATCAATGTAAATAAAAAGTGGATCAAATGTTCTAAAGGAGACCCCCCTTACCTGCACCTGCAGGGACCAAAGCTTCAAACAGCCCCTGGCTGCTGTGACAGACCATGGGTTGTACCTAAAAACATCTTACATATTCACAATGTTCATTAATGGGTGGTGAAGGGCTCCTATACCACCAATGTCTTCAGTATCCAAACTCTGTGAAACACTGATCCACAACAGAAACAAGCAAAATAGCCCACTCTGTTCTATACAACATGACTTCAAACACACACTACCACCATACAACACACTGACCTTACACAACACAACCTTGAGGGATTCAACCTGTCACATACCTATCCCAAACAAGAATGATGGCAACAAACATCAACAGAGCATCTGACGATGTCCCTCAACACATTCCTCACACTAAAGATACTTGGCACCACCCTCCATAACAATGATGAAAAGTGTTGGCCAGTTTCACAGCCAACCACTATGCGAGTCAACCACAATGGCTTCATTTCTGAAACTTTTAAACATTACAATGGGATTCCTAAAGAAGGCATTCCTTCTTTGACCCTCTTCATCTCTTCCTATATGGCCTTCCATTACCCTATGCACACCTCAACATGAATGTCCTTTTATATGCAGACCTCATAAGCAAACCATGACACCCTAAAACTATGGTAACAACAACAAATATGCAGCACTTAACAGAATTAGAATAATGGCTCCCGTAGAAAATGTCTGCATCTCTACAGCACTCATCAATCACTTTTTTTAACTGTGAGCGTGGTTGAGAGAGCAGAAGAGGGTGTTTTGAAGTGGTTTGGGCACATGGAGAGGATGAGTGAGGAAAGATTGACCAAGAGGATATATGTGTCGGAGGTGGAGGGAGCAAGGAGAAGAGGGAGACCAAATTGGAGGTGGAAAGATGGAGTGAAAAAGATTTTGTGTGATCGGGGCCTGAACATGCAGGAGGGTGAAAGGAGGGCAAGGAATAGAGTGAATTGGAGCGATGTGGTATACCGGGGTTGACGTGCTGTCAGTGGATTGAATCAAGGCATGTGAAGCGTCTGGGGTAAACCATGGAAAGCTGTGTAGGTATGTATATTTGCGTGTGTGGACGTATGTATATACATGTGTATGGGGGGGTTAGGCCATTTCTTTCGTCTGTTTCCTTGCACTACCTCGCAAACTCGGGAGACAGCGACAAAGTATAAAAGAAAAAAAAAAAAAAATACAAATCCAACTCACTACCTTGAATGGACAATCACTCCAAGTAAACTAAAACCAAACCATTTTAGGCATCACTTACAGCACACATGATATCAACTCCCCAGACCTCTAGCATCAACACAAAAGAAACACACAATGCCCCCACAACACTAACTGGCACTAAATTTAGACGGGATAAGAATCCCATAGCATCCATCCACTGCAAACAATTCATCCATTCCACTCAAAACTATGCCAAACTTTCTAGTCTTCCACCCTCTCAAAAAAAAAAAAAAAAAAAAAAAAAAAACAAAGCTGCAAACCATAAACAAAACATTCCAAACAATGGCTGCATAGCAACCTTAAATATTCAATAGGGGATAGGGGAGAAAGAATACTTCCCACGTATTCCCTGTGTGTCGTAGAAGGCGACTAAAAGGGAAGGGAGCGGGTGGCTGGAAATCCTCCCCTCTCGTTTTTTTTTAATTTTCCAAAAGAAGGAACAGAGAAGAGGGCCAGGTGAGGATTTTCCCTCTAAGGCCCAGTCCTCTGTTCTTAACGCTACCTCGCAAATGTGGGAAATGGCGAATCGTATAAAAAAAAAAAAAATTTACAAAATGAAACAAAGATCCTCCCAATACAATCCCACCTCAACATGCTCAACACTCAACCTTTTGCAATAACACTAAATCCTACTATCCACACCACTCCATTACTAGCCCCAACCCCTAAGCAGAAATAAAAGACTGGTCCTTCCTTACAATGTAACCACCTCCATCCACAGATCCTCCAAGCATATGTAACAATGAAAAAATACATACACCCTGAAATGACCTGACCCAATAAGCCCCAATCAACTTCCCCATCTCAGACTTAAAAACTGCTCCACCAGACACATCCATTTGAAGCCAAACTTCCCAGAAAAACATATCACAGCTATACTCTAGACATCGCCCCTCACCACATTACTACATACAATGATTCAACATCCCAGGGCCTAGCTAGCAAATACCTACTGAAGTCTTCAGGGGTTTTCTACGCCAACAGCCTGAGTCTGGCCCAGGCTGTTGGTTAGGTCATTGTTGCCCAAGATGTTGGAAGCCACAGCCCACACACCAACACAGTCCCCACAGCCTGGCTGGTTCAGTTCACTTTATACTTCTCTATTATGCATCCCATGGTGCTTCTGATGATAGCTGGCAGTGTTGAAAAGTCTAGGGCCCTGGATGCATAAGGCACTCTCTTTTTGTGCTTATCGTATCTTTTGATTTCAGAGGCAGTATCTTATGAGGTTTTCCATATCTGTTATGACTCTAGGATGATATTTCCGAGTGTATATTAGGAATCATACCTCCTAGGATTTTCTATACACAAATGAGGATGTACCTCTCCTATCTCCATTCCATGAAGTATACCCTCAAAGATTTCAGCCATTCCCAGTAATTTAGTTCCTTGACCATATATAAAAGTTGGTTGCGAAAGATCTCTGAATTTTGCTTGCCTTGTAGGGTGATATTAGAATACAGCAATGTCAATTTGTGAAACAATTAGCATCTTCAATATCATGTAACTACCACAATGAAGACATCGAACAATTACAACTCAATTATCCCAAAGTATCCCCAAATCAACGGTTACTCTAAAATTTCTTTGTTCACCCAGTCTCTCAAGACACCAGCTTTGGTTTCTTATTCTAATCTGTTACTAGCCCTGGGTTATTTTTAGAAAATAACTGACATCTCCAAAGCCCCCCACACTCCACAAACCTAACAAACAGCATACTTGCTCCTCCCTCTAAAACACACTCTTGCTGCAGACCCACCCTTACCAAGACCATTCACTCCTCTCTCTTCATACTCACACACAAGCTTTACTCTCTTGATGCAAACTCCTTATCAATTCTAGTAGCTTTCCTCCCATACAATATATCTCTAACATGACAAAAATCTCTATCAATCACAGCATAAAGCTTTCTCCATAACCATAAATGCCACAAACAAATCCTGCTTCTCTCACTATTTTACAGATGCATTCTCCAATGGAAATAACTTAAGCATACACCCTTTAACATTCCTGAAACCATTGCTGGGTAAATGAGAAATAAGTGCTCGATGTCGTCTTTTCAGTAGTTGCATTGCTGAAATGAAGGGTCCCCAGATATGTTGAAACAGTATTTGTGTTTCTAGTATATGTTGTAAAGATGGGTAATGTCCAGAGAGTTAGCAAGATAGTGTGACTTGCATTTGTTTGGGGAATGTGGTTTATGATAGATGCTTGTCTTGTGGGTCAAAGTTCAAAACTGAATGTAGTTTATGATAGATGCTTGTCTAGTGGGTCAAAGTTCAAAACTAAGTCAGAAGGTCAGTTCTTTAGTGCTTGCTGGGCTATATCAGTATGTATGTGTTCTGTCAGTGATATTTTGTTGATAGTGGTAGGATTTTAAGAGCTGAGGTTACTAAACTGTAGGGCAAGGGTAAGCTTCCATTTTTCTTATTCACTGTCAGCTGACATGATTTGGAAAAAAAAACACGGTTTCTGGGAGTGACCTCACTGATGCAGGGGGTGGCAATGATGTTTCCAGTGGGACAGTGTTGTGCCACAAATGAATAAAGGTTAGCAAGTATGAATATGTACTTGTGCATTGTGTGGATGGGTCTTTTCTAATCTGTTTCATGGCACTAACTTATTAATGTGGGAAACAGCAATCAAGTGTAATATGATTTATTCTATTTATTTATTTCATTTTGCTTTGTCACCGTCTCCCACGTCAGCGAGGTAGCGCAAGGAAACAGACGAAAGAATGGCCCAACCCACCCACATACACATCTATATACATACACGTCCACACATGCAAATATGCATACCTATACATCTCAACATATACATATATATATATATATATATACACCCACAGACATATACATATATACACATGTACATAATTCATATTGTCTGCCTTTATTCATTCCTATCGCCACCCTATCACACATGGAATAACAGCCCCTCCCCCTCATGTGCGCGAGGTAGCTCTATGAAGACAACAAAGGCCCCAATTCGTTCACACTCAGTCATGTAATAAAGCACCGACACCACAGCTCCCTTTCCACATCCAGGCCCCACACAACTTTCCATGGTTTCCCCCAGACACTTCACATGCCCTGGTTCAGTCCACTGACAGCACGTTGACCCCGGTGTACCACATCGTTCCAATTCACTCTATTCCTTGCACGCCTTTCACCCTCCTGCATGTTCAGGCCCTGATCACTCAAAATCTTTTTCACTCCATCTTTCCACCTCCAATTTGGTCTCCCTCTTCTCCTCGTTCCCTCCACCTCTGACACATATATCCTCCTGGTCAATCTTTCCTCACTCATTCTCCCCATGTGACCAAACCATTTCAACACACCCTCTTCTGCTCTCTCAACCACACTCTTTTTTTTTCCACACATCTCTCTTACCCTATCATTACGTACTCGATCAAACCACCTCACACCACATATTGTCCTCAAACATCTCATTTCCAGCACATCCACCCTCCTCCGCACAACTCTACAGCCCATGCCTCGCAACCATATAACTGTTGGAACCACTATTCCTTCAAACATACCCATTTTTGCTTTACGAGACAATGTTCTTGACTTCCACACATTCTTCAACGATCCAAGAACTTTCACCCCCTCCCCCACCCTATGATTCACTTCCGCTTCCATGGTTCCATCCACTGCCAAATCCACTCCCAGATATCTAAAACACGCAAATATACATACCTACATAGCTTTCCATGCTTTACCCCAGACGCTTCACATGCCCTGATTCAATCCACTGACAGCACGTCAACCCCGGTATACCACATCGATCTAATTCACTCTATTCCTTGCCCTCCTTTCACCCTCCTGCATGTTCAGGCCCCGATCACTCAAAATCTTTTTCACTCCATCTTTCCACCTCCAATTTGGTCTCCCACTTCTTCTCGTTCCCTCCACCTCCGACACATATATCCTCTTGGTCAATCTTTCCTCACTCATTCTCTCCATGTGCCCAAACCATTTCAAAACACCCTCTTCTGCTCTCTCAACCACGCTCTTTTTATTACCACACATCTCTCTTACCTTTACATTACTTACTCGATCAAACTACCTCACAACATATTTTCCTCAAACATCTCATTTCCAGCACATCCACCCTCCTATGCACAACTCTATCCATAGCCCATGCCTCAAAACCATACAATATATATATATATATATATATATATATATATATATATATATATATATATTTTTTTTTTGTTGCTTTGTCGCTGTCTCCCGCGTTTGCGAGGTACCGCAAGGAAACAGACGAAAGAAATGGCCCAACCCACCCCCATACACATGTATATACATACGTCCACACACGCAAATATACATACCTACACAGCTTTCCATGGTTTACCCCAGATGCTTCACATGCCCTGATTCAATCCACTGACAGCACGTCAACCCGGTATACCACATCGCTCCAATTCACTCTATTCCTTGCCCTCCTTTCACCCTCCTGCATGTTCAGGCCCCGATCACACAAAATCTTTTTCACTCCATCTTTCCAACTCCAATTTGGTCTCCCTCTTCTCTTCGTTCCCTCCACCTCCGACACATATATCCTCTTGGTCAATCTTTCCTCGCTCATTCTCTCCATGCGCCCAAACCATTTCAAAACACCCTCTTCTGCTCTCTCAACCACGCTCTTTTTATTTCCACACATCTCTCTTACCCTTACGTTACTTACTCGATCAAACCATCTCACACCACACATTGTCCTCAAACATCTCATTTCCAGCACATCCATCCTCCTGCGCACAACTCTATCCATAGCCCACGCCTTGCAACCATACAACATTGTTGGAACCACTATTCCTTCAAACATACCCATTTTTGCTTTCCGAGATAATGTTCTCGACTTTCACACATTCTTCAAGGCTCCCAGGATTTTCGCCCCCTCCCCCACCCTATGATCCACTTCCACTTCCATGGTTCCATCCGCAGCCAGATCCAATCCCAGATATCTAAAACACTTTACTTCCTCCAGTTTTTCTCCATTCAAACTTACCTCCCAATTGACTTGACCCTCAACCCTACTGTACCTAATTACCTTGCTCTTATTCACATTTACTCTTAACTTTCTTCTTTCACACACCTTACCAAACTCAGTCATATATATATTTTTATATTTATTTATTTTGCTTTGTCGCTCTCTCCCGCGTTAGTGAGGTAGCGCAAGGAAACAGACAAAAGAATGGCCCAACCCGCCCACATACACATCTATATACATACATGTCCACACACGCAAATATACATACCTATAAATCTCAATGTGTACATATATATACACACACAGACATATACATATATACACATGTACATAATTCATACTGTCTGCATTTATTTGTTCCCATCGCCACCTCGCCACACATGGAATAACATCCCCCTCCCCCTCATGTGTGCGAGGTAGCGCTAGGAAAAGACAACAAAGGCCCCATTCGTTCACACTCAGTCTCTAGCTGTCATGTAATAATGCACCGAAACCACAGCTCCCTTTCCACATCCAGGCCCCACACAACTTTCCATGGTTTACCCCAGACGCTTCACATGCCCTGGTTCAATCCAGTGACAGCACGTCAACCCCGGTATACCACATCGTTCCAATTCACTCTATTCCTTGCACGCCTTTCACCCTCCTGCATATTCAGGCCCCGATCACTCAAAATCTTTTTCACTCCATCTTTCCACCTCCAATTTGGTCTCCCACTTCTCCTCGTTCCCTCCACCTCTGACACATATATCCTCTTGGTCAATCTTTCCTCACTCATTCTCTCATTGTGACCAAACCATTTAAAAACACCCTCTTCTGCTCTCTCAACCACACTCTTTTTATTTCCACACATCTCTCTTACCCTTACATTACTTACTCGATCAAACCACCTCACACCACATACTGTCCTCCAACATCTCATTTCCAGCACATCCATCCTCCTGCGCACAGCTCTATCCAT
The DNA here is from genome assembly GCF_036320965.1 of Panulirus ornatus. Classification (NCBI taxonomy): domain Eukaryota; kingdom Metazoa; phylum Arthropoda; class Malacostraca; order Decapoda; family Palinuridae; genus Panulirus; species Panulirus ornatus. The sequence goes on along the minus strand of NC_092243.1, from coordinate 38,067,170 downwards.
AGCCCAAGCCTCGCAACCATACAACATTGTTGGAACCACTATTCCTTCAAACATAGCCATTTTTGCTTTCCGAGATAATGTTCTCGACTTCCAAACATTCTTCAAGGCTCCCAGAATTTTCGCCCCCTCCCCCAACATATGATTCACTTGCGCTTCCATGTTTCCATCCGCTGCCAGATCCACTCCCAGATATCTAAAACACTTTACTTCCTCCAGTTTTTCTCCATTCAAACTTACCTCCCAATTGACTTGACCCTCAACCCTACTGTTCCTAATAACCTTGCTCTTCTTCACATTTACTCTTAACTTTCTTCTTTCACACACTTTACCAAACTCAGTCACCAGCTTCTGCAGTTTCTTACATGAATCAGCCACCAGCGCTGTATCATAAGTGAACAACAACTGACTCACTTCCCAAACTCTCTCATCCACAACCGACTGCATACTTGACCCTCTTTCCAAAACTCTTGCATTCACCTCCCTAACAACCCCATCCATAAACAAATTAAACAACCATGGAGACATCACACACCCCTGCTGCAAACCTACATTCACTGAGAACCAATCACTTTCCTCTCTTCCTACATGTGCACATGCCTTACATCCTCGATAAAAACTTTTCACTGCTTCTAACAACTCGCCTCCCACACCATATATTCTTAAAACCTTCCAAAGAGCATCTCTATCAACTCTATCATATGCCTTCTCCAGATCCATAAATGCTACATACAAATCCATTTCTTTTTCTAAGTGTATATATATATATAGATGTTCTGGAAGGAGGTAAATAAAGTGCATAAGACAAGGGAGCAAATGGGAACATCAGTGAAGGGAACTAATGGGGAGGTAATAACAAGTAGTGGTGAAGTAAGAAGGAGATGGAGTGAGTATTTTGAAGGTTTGTTGAATGTGTTTGATGATAGAGTGGCAGATATAGGGTGTTTTGGTCGAGGTGGTGTGCAAAGTGAGAGGGTTAGGGAAAAGGATTTGGTAAACAGAGAAGAGGTAGTAAAAGCTTTGCGGAAGATGAAAGCCGGTAAGGCAGCAGGTTTGGATGGTATTGCAGTGGAATTTATTAAAAAAGGGGGTGTCTGTATTACAGACTGGTTGGTAAGGTTATTTAACGTATGTATGATTCATGGTGAGGTGCCTGGGGATTGGCGGAATGCGTGCATAGTGCCGTTGTACAAAGGCAAAGGGGATAAGAGTGAGTGCTCAAATTACAGAGGTATAAGTTTGTTGAGTATTCCTGGTAAATTATATGGGAGGGTATTGATTGAGAGGGTGAAGGCATGTACAGAGCATCAGATTGGGGGAGAGCAGTGTGGTTTCAGAAGTGGTAGAGGATGTGTGGATCAGGTGTTTGCCTTGAAGAATGTATGTGAGAAGGCATATGATAGAGTTGATAGAGATGCTCTGTGGAAGGTATTAAGAATATATGGTGTGGGAGACAAGTTGTTAGAAGTAGCGAAAAGTTTTTATTGAGGATGTAAGGCATGTGTACGTGTAGGAAGAGAGGAAAGTGATTGGTTCTCAGTGAATGTAGGTTTGCGGCAGGGGTGTGTGATGTCTCCATGGTTGTTTAATTTGTTTATTGATGGGGTTGTTAGGGAGGTAAATGCAAGAGTCTTGGAAAGAGGGGCAAGTATGAAGTCTGTTGGGGATGAGAGAGCTTGGGAAGTGAGTCAGTTGTTGTTCGCTGATGATACAGCGCTGGTGGCTGATTCATGTGAGAAACTGCAGAAGCTGGTGACTGAGTTTGGTAAAGTGTGTGAAAGAAGAAAGTTAAGAGTAAATGTGAATAAGAGCAAGGTTATTAGGTACAGTAGGGTTGAAGGTCAAGTCAATTGGGAGGTAAGTTTGAAAGGAGAAAAACTGGAGGAAGTAAAGTGTTTTAGATATCTGGGAGTGGATCTGGCAGCGGATGGAACCATGGAGGTGGAAGTGGATCATAGGGTGGGGGAGGGGGCGAAAATCCTGGGAGCCTTGAAGAATGTTTGGAAGTCGAGAACATTATCTCGGAAAGCAAAAATGGCTATGTTTGAAGGAATAGTGGTTCCAACAATGTTGTATGGTTACGAGGCGTGGGCTATGGATAGAGTTGTGCGCAGGAGGATGGATGTGCTGGAAATGAGATGTTTGAGGACAATGTGTGGCGTGAGGTGGTTTGATTGAGTAAGTAACGTAAGGGTAAGAGAGATGTATGGAAATAAAAAGAGCGTGGTTGAGAGAGCAGAAGAGGGTGTTTTGAAATGGTTTGGGCACATGGAGAGAATGAGTGAGGAAAGATTGACCAAGAGGATATATGTGTCGGAGGTGGAGGGAACGAGGAGAAGTGGGAGACCAAATTGGAGGTGGAAAGATGGAGTGAAAAAGATTTTGTGTGATCAGGACCTGAACATGCAGGAGGGTGAAAGGAGGGCAAGGAATAGAGTGAATTGGATCGATGTGGTATACCGGGGTTGACGTGCTGTCAGTGGATTGAATCAGGGCATATGAAGCATCTGGGGTAAACCATGGAAAGCTGTGTAGGTATGTATATTTGCGTGTGTGGACGTATGTATATACATGTGTATGGGGGTGGGTTGGGCCATTTCTTTCATCTGTTTCCTTGCGCTACCTCGCAAACGCGGGAGACAGTGAAAAAAAAAAATATATATATATTGGAAAGGATCACAATTTTGTGCGTGATCAAGATATTCCTATGAGTCCACGAGGCAAATGAAAAACGAAAAGTTCGTGTTTCATTTTCCGTGTTTCATTTTCTCCATTTAAACTTACCTCACAACTGACTTGTCCCTCAACCCTACTGAAACTAATAACCTTGCTCTTATTCACATTTACTCTCAGCTTTCTTCTTTCATGCACTTTACCAAACTCAGTCACTACCTTCTGCAGTTTCTCACATGAATCAGTCACCAGCGCTGTATCATCAGCGAACAACAACTGACTCACTTCCCAAGCCCTCTCATCCACAACAGACTGCATACTTGCCCCTCTCTCAAAAACTCTTGCATTCACCTCCCTAACAACCCAATCCATAAACAAATCAAACACCCATGGACACATCATGCACCCCTGGCGCAGACCAACATTCATTGTGAACCAATCACTTTCCTTTCCTCTTACTTGTACACATGTCTTACATCCTCAAAAAACCTTTTCACTGTTTCTAACAACTTACCTCCCATACCATATACTCTTACTACCTTCCACAAAGCATCTCTATCACCTCTATCAGATGCCTTCTCCAGATCCATAAATGCTACATACAAAACCATTTGTCTTTCTAAATATTTCTCACATTCATTCTTCAAAGCAAACACCTGATCCACACATCCTCTACCACTTCTGAAACCACACTGCTCTTCCCCAATCTGATGCTCTGTACATGCCTTCACCCTCTCAATCAATACCCTCCCATATAATTTCCCTGAAATACTCAACAAACTTATACCTCTGTAATTTGAACACTCACCCTTATCCCCTTTGCCTTTGTATAATGGCACTATGCATGCATTCTGCCAATCCTCAGGCACCTCACCATGAACCATACATACAACGAATATCCTCACCAACCAGTCAACAACACAGTTACCCCCTTTTTCAGTAAATTCCACTGCAATACCATCCAAACCCGCCCCCTTGCCGGCTTTCATCTTCTGCAAAACTTTCACTACCTCTTCTCTGTTTACCAAACCATTTTCCCCTGACCCTCTCACTTTGCACACCACCTCAACCAAAATAACCTATATCTGCCATTCTATCATCAAACACATTCAACAAACCTTCAAAATACTCACTCCATCTCCTTCTTACTTCACCACTACTTGTTATTACCTCCCCATTAGTTCCCTTCACTGATGTTCCCATTTGTTCCCTTGTCTTACGCATTTGATTTGCCTCTTTCCAAAACATCTTTTTATTCTTCCTAAAATTTGCCCTGTTTCTCACCTCTTTCACCTTTCTCTTGACCTCCTGACTCTCTTTTATTCATCTCCCAAGTCATTCGCACTATTTCCCAGCAAAAATTGTCTAAATGCCCCTCTCTTCTCTTTATGTAAAATCTTACTTCTTCATCCCACCACTCTCTACCATTTCTAATCTGCCCACCTCCTACCTTTCTCATGCCACAGGCATCTTTTGCGCAAGCCATCACTGCTTCCCTAAATACATCCCATTACTCCCCCACTCCACTTACGTCATTTGCTCTCACCTTTTTCCATTCTGCACTGGTACATCCTGACATAAGTCCCTTTTCCAAGCTCACTTACTCTCACCACTCTCTTCACCCCAACATTTTCTCTTCTTTTCTGAAAACCTCTACAAATCTTATTATTATCATACTTTATCACTGTCTCCCGTGTTAGCAAGGTAGTGCAAGAAAAACAAGTGAAAGAATGGCCCAACTCACCCACATACACATGTATATACATAAATGCCCACCCACGTACATATACATATCCATACATTTCAATGTATACATACATACGCATATACAACATGTACATATCCATACTTGCTGCCTTCATCCATTCCCATCGCCAACCTGCAACACAAAATAGGATCCCCCCCTCCAGCAAGGTAGTGCAGTTAAAGACAAAAAAGACCACATTCATTCATATGCTGTCTCAAGCTGTCATGTGTAATGCATCAAAACCACACCTCCCTTTCCACATGCAGGCCCTAAAAAACTTTCCATGTTTTACCCAAGACGTTTCACATGCCCTGGATCAATCCATTGACAGCACGTCACCCCGCTATACCGCATTGTTCCAAATCACTCTATTCCTTATATGCCTTTCACCATTCTGTACATTCAGGCCCTGATCACTCAAATTTTTTTTCACTCCATCCTTCCACCAACAATATGGTACCCCCTTTCTCATTCTTCCCTCCACCTCTGACACATATATCCTCTTCGACAAACTTTCCTCACTCATTCTCTCCATATGTCCAAACCATTGCAAAAAACCCTCTTCTGCTCTCTCAACCACACTCGTTTTATTACCACACATCTCTCTTATCCTTTCATTACTTACTTGATCAAACCACCTCACACCACACATTGTCCTCAAACATTTCATTTCTAACACCTCCACCCTCCTCAGCACATCCCTATCTATATAGAGGCCCATGTCTCGCCACTACAATAAATTGTTGGGCCCACTATTTCCTCAAACATACCCATTTTTTGCTCTCAGAGATAACCTCACCTTCCATAAATTCTTCAACGCTCCAAGAACCTTCACTCCCTCCCCCACCTTGTGACTCACTTCCACTTCCATGGTTCCATCTGTTGCTAAATCCACTCCCAGATATCTAAAACACTTCATTTCCTCCAGTTTTTCTCCATTCAAACTTACATCCCAATTACCTTGTCCCTCAATTCTACTGAACCTAAAACCCTTGCTCTTATTCACATTTCCTTTCAACTTTCTTCTTTCATACACCTTACCAAACTCAGTCACCAACATCTGCAGTTTCTCACCTGAATCAGCAACCAGTGCTGTATCATCAGTGAACAACACCTGACTCACTTCTCAAGCCCTCTCATCCACAACAGACTGCATACTTGCCCCTCTCTCCAAAACTCTGGCATTCACCACCCTAACCACCCCATCCATATACAAATTAAACCATGGTGACATCATGCACCCCTGCCGCAAACAATCATTCATTGGTAACCAATCACTTTTTTTATTCCTACTCATACAAATGCCTTACATCCTTTGTAAAATCTTTTCAATGCTTCTACCAACTTACCTCCCACACCATATACTCTTAAAACCATCCACAAAGCATCTCTATCCACCCTATCATATGCCTTCTACTGAGCCATAAATTCTATACAAATCCATCTGTTTTTCTAAAGTATTTTTCACATACATTCTTCAAAGCAAACATCTGATCCCCACATCCTCTACCACTTCTGAAACCACACTGACCTTCCCTAATCTGCTGCTCTGTACATGCCTTTACCCTCTCAATCAATACCCTCCCATATAATTCCCCAGAAATACTTATCAAACATGCCTCTGTAATTTGAACACTCACCTTTATCCCCTTTCCCTTCATACAACGGCACTGTGCATGCATTTTGCCAATCCTCAGACACTTCACCATGATCCATACATATATTGAATATCCTTACCAACCTGTCAACAACAGTCACCCCCCCATCTTTTTTTTTCTATAAATTCCACTGCAATACCATCCAAACCTGTCGTCTTGCCAGCTTTCATCTTCCGCAAAGCTTTCAATACCTCTTCTCTGGTCACCAAACCATCCTCCCTGACCCTCTCACTTTGCACACCATTCAGTCACCAACCTGTACAGTATCTCACCCGAATCAGCCATCAGCACTGTTTCATCAGCGAACAACAGCTGACTCACTTCCCAAGCCCTCTCATTCACAAGAGAATGCATACTTGCCCCTCTCTCCAAAACTCTAGCATTCACCTCCCCAACCACCCCATCCATAAACAAATTAAACAACCATGGAGACATCATGCACCCCTGCCGCAAACATACACTCACTGTGAGCAAATCACTTTCCTCACTTCCTACTCGTACATATGCCTTACATCCTTGGTAAAAGCTTTTCATAGCTTCGAGCAACTTACCTCCGACACCATATTCTCTTAATACCTTCCACAAAGCATCTCTATCTACTCTACCATATGCCTTCTCTAGATCCATAAATGCTACATAAAAATCCATCTGTTTTTCTAAGTATTTCTCACATACATTCTTCAAAGCAAACACCTGATCCACACATCCTCTACCACTTCTGAAACCACACTGCTCTTCCCCAATCTGATGCTCTGCACATGCCTTTACCCTCTCAATCATTTCCCTCCCATATAATTTACCAGGAATACTCAACAAACTTATACCTCTGTAATTTGAACAATCGCCTTTAATCCATTTGCCTTTGTACAATGGCACTATCATGCATTCCACCAATCCTCAAGCACTTCTCCATGAACCATACATACACTAAATATCCTTACCAACCAGTCCATAACACCGTCACCCCTTTTTTAATGAATTCCACTGCAATACCATCCAAACCCGCCACCTTGCTGACTTTATCTTCTGCAAAGCTTTCACTACCTCTTCTCTGTTTACCAAACCATTCTCCCTGACCCTCTCACTTTGGACACCACCTCGACCAAAATAACCTATATCTGCTACTCTATCATCTAACACATTCAACAAACCTTCAAAATACTCACTTCACCCCTACTTGTTATTACCTCCCCATTAGCCCACTTCACCAATGTTCCCATTAGTTCTCTTGTCTTAAGCATTTTATTTACCTTCTTCCAAAACATCTTGTATTCTCCCGAAAATTTAATGATACTCTCTCACTCCAACTCTCATTTGCCCTCTTTTTCACCTTTTGCACCTTTCTCTTGACCTTCTGCCTCTTTCTTTTATACATCTCCCAGTTATTTATACTGCTTCCCTGCAAAAATTGTCCAAACGCTTCTCTCTTCTAGTTCACTGACAATCTTACTTTTTCATCCCACCACTCACTACCCTTTCTAATCTGATCACCTCCCATCTTTCTCATGCCACAAGCATCTTCTGCACAAGCCATCACTGTTTCCCTAAACACATCCCATTCCTCCTCCACTCCCCTTACTTCATTTGCTCTCACCTTTTGTCATTCCGTGCTCAATCTCTCCTGGAACTTCCACACACAAGTCTCTTTTCCAAGCTCATTTACTCTCACCACTTTCTTCACCCAAATATTCTTTCTTCTTTTCTGAAAACCTCTACAAATCTTCATTTTCTCCTCCACAAGATAATGATCAGACATCCCTCCACTTGCCCCTCTCAGCACATTAACATCCAAAAGTCTCTCTTTCATGCGCCCATCAATCACTACGTAATCCAATAACGCTCTCTGGCCATCTCTCCTACTTATATATATCTATCTTTTTAAACCAGGCATTCCCAATCACCAGTCCTTCTTCAAAACACAAATCTACAAGCTCTTCACCATTTCCATTACAACACTGAATAGACCATAAACACCAATTATACCCTCAACTGCCATATTACGCACTTTTGCATTCAAATCACCCATCACTATAACCCGGTCTCTTTCATCAAAGCTGCTAACACACTCACACAGGTGCTCCCAAAACCCTTGCCTCTCATGATCCTTCGTCTCACGACCAGGTGTATAGGCACCAATAATCACCCATCTCTCCCTATCCACTTAAGTTTTACCCATATCAATCCAGAGTTTAGTTTCTTACACTCTATCACATAATCCCACACTACTCCAGCTTCAGAAGTAGTGCTACTCCTTCCTTTGCTGTTGTCCTCTCACCAATATATGTATTTATATATCATACTTTGTTGCTGTCTCCCACGTTAGTAGGGTAGTGCAAGGAAACAGACAAAAGAATGGCCCAACCCACCAGCATACACATGTATATACATAAACGCCCACATATGCACATATACATACCTATACATTTCAACGTATACATACCTATACACACAGACATATACATATATACACATGTACATATTCATACATCCTGCCTTCATTCATTCCCACCACCACCACGCCACATATGAAATGGCAGCTCCCTCCCCCAGCGCACAAGTGAGTTAGCACTAAGAAAAGACAACAAATGCCACATTCGATCATACTCAGTCTCCAGTTGTCAAGTGTAAAGCATGGAATCCAAATCTCCCTTTCCACATCCAGGCCCCACAAAAGTTTCTATGGTTTACCTCAGACACTTCACATGCCCTGGTTCAATCCATTGACAGTACATCGAACCCAGTATACCACATCGTTCCAATTCACTCTATTCCTTGCACGCCTTTCGCCCTCCACTATGCTCAGGCCCCGATCACTCAAAATCTTTTTCACTCTATCCTTCCACTTCTCCTCGTTCCCTCCACCTGACACATATATACTCTTTGTCAATGTTTCCTAACTCATTCTCTCCATGTGACCAAACCATTTCAATACTCCCTCTTCTGCTCTCTCAACCATACTCTTTTTATTACCACACATCTCTCTTACCCTTTCATTACTTACTCAATCAAACCACCATCTCATTTCCAACACATCCACCCTCCTCCACACAATCCTATCTATAGCCCATGCCTTACAACCATATAACATTGTTGGAACCACTGTTCCTTCAAACATACCCATTTTTGCTCTCCTAGATAACATTCTGGCCTTTCACACATTCTTCAACGCTCCCAGAACCTTCACCCCATCTCCCACCCTGTGACTCACTTCCGCTTCCATGGTTCCATCCGCTGCCAAATCTACTCCCAGATATCTAAAACACTTCACCTCCTTAAGTTTCTCTCATTCAGACTTACCTTCCAGTTGATTTGTCCCTCAACCCTACTGAACCTAATAACCTTGCTCTTATTCACATTTACTCTCAGCTTTCTTCTTTCACACACTTTACCAAACTCAGTCACCAACTTCTACAGTTTCTCACCCAAATCAGCCACCAGCATTATAGCATCAGCGAACAACAATTGATTCATTTCCTAAGCCCTCTCATCCACAACAGACTGCATACTTGCCTCTCTCTCCAAAGCTCTTGCATTTACCTCCCTAACAACCCCACCCATTAACAAATTAAACAACCATGGAGACATCATGCACGCCTGCTGCAAGCCGACATTCACTAAGAACCAATCACTTTCCTCTCTTCCTATTCATACAAATCCCTTATATCCCCGATAAAAACTTTTCACTGCTTGTAGCAACTTACCTCCCATACCATATACTCTTAATACCTTCCACAGAGCATCTCTATCAACTCATCATATTCCTTCTCTAGATCCATAAATGCTACATACAAATCCATTTGTTTTTCTAAGTATTTCTCACATACATTCTTCAAAGCAAACACCTGATCCACACATCCTCTACCACTTCTGAAACCACACTGCTCTTCCCCAATCTGATGATCTGTACATGCCTTCAACCTCTCAATCAATACCCTCCCATATAATTTCCCAGGAATACTTAACAAACTTATACCTCTGTAATTTGAACACTCACCTGTATCCCCTTTGCCTTTGTAAAATGGCACTATGCATGCATTCTGCCAATCCTCAGGCACTTCAACATGAACCATACATACACTGCATATCCTCACTAACCAGTCAACAAGTCACCTTATTTTTTAATAAATTATACTTTAATACAATCCAAATCCGCAGACATGCCAGCTTTTGTCTTCCGCAAAATTTTCACTACCCCTGCTCTGTTTATAAACCATTTTTCCTGACCCTCTCACTTTGCAAACCACCTCGACCAAAATATCCTATATCTGCCACTATCATCAAACACATTCAACAAACCTTCAAAATACTCACTCCATCACCTTCTCACTTCACCACTACTTGTTATTACCTCCCCATTAGCCCCCTTCACCGATGTTCCCATTTGTTCTCTTGTCTTACGCACTTTATTTACCTCCTCCCAAAACATCTTTTTATTCTCCCTAAAACTTAACAATACTCTCTCACCCCAACTCTCGTTTGCCCTCTTTTTCACCTTTCTCTTGACCTCCTGCCTCTCTTTTATACATCTCCTCTCTCACCCCAACTCTCGTTTGCCCTCTTTTTCACCTTTCTCTTGACCTCCTGCCTCTCTTTTATACATCTCCCAATCATCTGCAATAATTCCCAGCAAGTATCAACCAAATGCCTCTCTCTTCTCTTTCTCTAACAATCTTACTTCTTCATCCCACCACTCACTACCCTTTCTAATCTGCCCACCTCCCACCTTTCTTATGCAACAGACATCTTTTGTACAAGCCATCACTGCTTCCCTAAGTAAATCCCATTCCTCCCCCACTCCCCTTACATCATTTGCTCTCATCTTTTTCCATTCTGCACTCAATCTCTGCTGGTACTTCCTCACACAAGTCTCCTTTCCAAGCTCACTTATTCTCACCACTCTCTTCACCCTAACATTCTCTCTTCTTTTCTGAAAACCTCTACAAATCTTCACCTTCAAAAGATAATGATCAAACATCCTTCCAGTTGCCCCTCTCAGCACATTAACATCCAAAAACCTCTTTTTCATGCACCTATCAATCAACACGTAATCCAATAACGCTCTCTGGCCATCTCTTCTACTTACATATGTACACTTAAGTATACCTCTCTTTTTAAACCAGGTATTCCCAATCACCAGGATAGCTAGGTAGTATGTTTGAGGAAAGGATCCTGAATGTTTTGGCTCTGAGTGAAACGAAACTCAATGGTTAAGGGGAAGAGTGGTTTGGGAATGTCTTGGGAGTAAAGTCAGGGTTTAATGAGAGGACAAGAGCAAAGGAAGGCGTAGCACTACTGAAGCAGGATTTGTGGGAGTATGTAATACAGTGTAAGGAAGTAAACTATATTGATATGGGTAAAACTGAAAGTGGATGGAGAGAGATGGGTTATTATTCATGCCTATGCACCTGGTCATGAGAGGAAAGATCATGAGAGAAAAGTGTTTTGGGAACAGCTGAGTGAGGGTGTTAGCAGCTTTGATGCTTGAAACTGGGTTATGGTGATGGGTGATTTGAATGCAAAATTGAGTAATGTGGCAGTTGAGGGCATAATTGGTGGTGTACATGGGGTGTTCAGTGTTGTAAATGGAAATGGTGAATAGCTTGTAGATCTGTGTGCTGAAAAAGGACTGATGATTGGAAATGTCTGGTTTAAAAAGAGAGACATACATAAGTATATGTATGTAAGTAGGATATATATATATCCCTGGGGATAATGAAGAAAGAAAACTTCCCATGTATTCCACGTATTTTTTTATTTTGCTTTGTCGCTGTCTCCCGCATTAGCGAGGTAGCGCAAGGAAACAAACGAAAGAATGGCCCAACCCACCCACATACATATGTATATACATACATGTCCACACACGCAAATATACATACCTATACATCTCAATGTACACATATATATACACACACAGACATATACATATATACACATGTACATAATTCATAGTCTGCCTTTATCCATTCCCATCGCCAACTTGCCACACATGGAATAACAACCCCCTCCCCCCTCATATGTGCAAGGTAGCGCTAGGAAAAGACAACAAAGGCCACATTCATTCACACTCAGTCTCTAGCTGTCATGTAATAATACACCGAAACCACAGCTCCCTTTCCACATACAGGCCCCACACAACTTTCCATGGTTTACCCCACACGCTTCACATGCCCTGGTTCAATCCACTGACAGCATGTCGACCACAGAAAACCATATCGTTCCAATTCACCCTATTCCTTGCGTGCCTTTCACCCTCCTGCATGTTCAGGCCCCGATCACTCAAAATCTTTTTCACTCCATCTTTCCACCTAAAATTTGGTCTCAAACTTCTCGTTCTCTCCACCTCTGACACATATATCCTCTTGGTCAATCTTTCCTCACTCATTCTCTCCATGTGACCAAATCATTTCAAAACACCCTCTTCTGCTCTCTCAACCATACTCTTTTTATTTCCACACATCTCTCTTACCCTTACATTACTTATTCGATCAAACCACCTCACACCACATACTGTCCTCAAACATCTCATTTCCAGCACATCCACCCTCCTGCGCACAACTCTATCCATAGCCCATGCCTCGCAACCAAACAACATTGTTGGAACCACTATTCCTTCAAACATACCCATTTTTGCTTTCCGAGATAATGTTCTCAACTTCCAAACATTCTTCAAGGCCCCCAGAATTTTCGCCCCTCCCCCACCCTATGATTCACTTCCGCTTCCATGGTTCCATCCGCTACCAATCCACTCCCAGATATCTAAAACACTTTACTTCCTCCAGTTTTTCTCCATTCAAACTTACCTCTCAATTGACTTGACCCTCATCCCTACTGTACCTAATAACCTTGCTCTTATTCACATTTACTCTTAACTTTCTTCTTTCACACACTTTACCAAACTCAGTCACCAGCTTCTGCAATTTCTCACATGAATCAGCCACCAGTGCTGTATCATCAGCGAACAACAACTGACTCACTTCTCAAGCTCTTTCATCCACAACAGACTGCATACTTGCCCCTCTTTCCAAAACTCTTGCATTCACCTCCCTAAAAACCCCATCCATACACAAATTAAACAGCCATGGAGACATCACACACACCTGCCGCAAAACTACATTCACTGAGAATCAATCACTTTCCTCTCTTCCTACACGTACACATGCCTTACATCCTCGATAAAAACTTTTCATTGCTTCTAACAACTTGCCTCCCAAACCATATATTCTTAACTTCCACAGAGCATCTCTATCAAATCTGTCATATGCCTTCTCCAGATCCATAAATGCTACATACAAACCCATTTGCTTTTCTAAGTATTTCTCACATACATTCTTCAAAGCAAACACTTGATCCACACACCCCATTCCTCCCACACTCCCCTTACCTCCTTTGTTCTCACCTTTTTCCATTCTGTACTCAATCTCTCCTGATACTTCCTCACAAAAGTCTCCTTCCCAAGCTCACTTACTCTCACAACTCTCTTCACCCCAACATTCTCTCTTCTTTTCTGAAAACCCCTACAAATCTTCACCTTCGCCTCCACAAGATTAGACATCAATCCAGTTGCACCTCTCAGCACATTAACATCCACAAGTCTCTCTTTCGCGCGCCTATCAATTAACAAATAATTCAATAACGCTCTCTGGCCATCTCTCCAACTTACACACTTATACTTTTTTTCACCTCTTGCACCTTTTTTTTCACCTCTTGCACCTTTCTCTTGACCTCCTGTCTCTTTCTTTTATATATCTCCCACTCAATTGCATTTTTTCCCTGCAAAAATCGTCCAAATGCCTCTCTCTCCTCTTTCACTAATACTCTTACTTCTTATCGAGGATGTAAGGCATGTGTACGTGTAGGAAGAGAGGAAAGTGATTGGTTCTCAGTGAATGTAGGTTTGCGGCAGGGGTGTGTGATGTCTCCATGGTTGTTTAATTTGTTTATGGATGGGGTTGTTAGGGAGGTAAATGCAAGAGTTTTGGAAAGAGGGGCAAGTATGAAGTCTGTTGGGGATGAGAGAGCTTGGGAAGTGAGTCAGTTGTTGTTCGCTGATGATACAGCGCTGGTGGCTGATTCATGTGAGAAACTGCAGAAGCTGGTGACTGAGTTTGGTAAAGTGTGTGGAAGAAGAAAGTTAAGAGTAAATGTGAATAAGAGCAAGGTTATTAGGTACAGTAGGGTTGAGGGTCAAGTCAATTGGGAGGCGAGTTTGAATGGAGAAAAACTGGAGGAAGTGAAGTGTTTTAGATATCTGGAAGTGGATCTGGCAGCGGATGGAACCATGGAAGCGGAAGTGGATCATAGGGTGGGGGAGGGGGCGAAAATTGTGGGGGCCTTGAAGAATGTGTGGAAGTCGAGAACATTATCTCGGAAAGCAAAAATGGGTATGTTTGAAGGAATAGTGGTTCCAACAATGTTGTATGGTTGCGAGGCGTGGGCTATGGATAGAGTTGTGCGCAGGAGGATGGATGTGCTGGAAATGAGATGTTTGAGGACAATGTGTGGTGTGAGGTGGTTTGATCGAGTGAGTAACGCAAGGGTAAGAGAGATGTGTGGAAATAAAAAGAGCGTGGTTGAGAGAGCAGAAGAGGGTGTTTTGAAGTGGTTTGGGCACATGGAGAGAATGAGTGAGGAAAGATTGACAAAGAGGATATATGTGTCGGAGATGGAGGGAACGAGGAGAAGAGGGAGACCAAATTGGAGGTGGAAAGATGGAGTGAAAAAGATTTTGTGTGATCGGGGCCTGAACATGCAGGAGGGTGAAAGGAGGGCAAGGAATAGAGTGAATTGGAGCGATGTGGTATACCGGGGTGTGGTAGAGAGATGAAGAGGGTGTTTTGAAATGGTTTGGTCACATGGAGAGAATGAGTGAGGATAGATTGAACAAGAGGATATACGTGTCAGAGGTGGAGGGAATGAGAAGTGGGAGACCAAACTGGAGGTGGAAAAATGGAGTGAAAAAGATTTTGAGTGATCGGGGCCTGAACATGCAGGAGGGTGAAAGGCGTGCAAGGAATACAGTGAATTGGAACGATGTGGTATACCGGGGTCGACGTGCTGTCAATGGATTGAACCAGGGCATGTGAAGCGTCTGGGGTAAACCATGGAAAGTTCTGTGGGGCCTGGATGTGGAAAGGGAGCTGTGCTTTTGGTGCATTATTACATGACAGCTAGAGACTGAATGTGAACGAATGGGGCCTTTGTTGTCTTTTCCTAGCACTACCTCGCACACATGAGGGGGGAGGGGGATGTTATTCCATGCGTGGCAAGGTGGCAATGGGAATAAATAAAGGCAGACAGTATGAATTATGTACATGTGTATATATGTATATGTCTGTGTGTATACATATGTATATGTTGAGATGTATAGGTATGTATATTTGCGTGTGTGGACGTGTATATATACATATATATATATATATATATATATATATATATATATATATATATATATATATATAAATATATATATATATATATATATATATATATATATATATATATATATGTGTATGTGGGTGGGTTGGGCCATTCTTTCGTCTGTTTCCTTGCGCTACCTCGCTAACGCGTGAGACAGCGACAAAGCAAACTATATAATAAATAATACATATATAATGATACATCAATATATATATATCATAATGACACAACATACATCTTCAGAATCAATGTAGACATATACAATAAGGAAGAGTTTATGCTATTATAAAGAAAAGAAAGTACATCAAAATTAAGTACATGAGATGAAATATCAACTCCAGACTGAGAAGGACTTACTGCTATCTTAGAAACTTGCTTCTAACATGAGTCTGATATTTATCCTGGGGTAATTTGAGGCCTGTATTAATTTTCTCTTGTGTGTTTTACCATTCTTATACAGGGTGTATCTCTCCAATCTGGAAACCTTGGGACTTGGCCATAGCTGTACCAAAGAAAATGCCGGAAAACAGAAATTGACCACAAAGGGAAACCCCATGTAAAAAGAAATAATTTCCTGTTTTAAGTCCATTGTTCCAGTCCTGCAATTAATTCTCTCGTCATCTGATGCATTTATTCAAAGAAATTCTTTCTTTCACTCTCCTCATTTTCCTCTGCACTTTTTTCTTGATCTTGTTTCTTCTCACCTTGTTGAACAGTCCCTACGATTTCTTGATTACTTGGTAAATAAACATCAGGCTTATCATTATCAATGTTCACCCATTCCTTTTGGTTTTCCTCTGTAATCTCTTTGGCTAATGCTAACAGCACCACCCTGGTGGCAGATCCACAAACTAATGGAGGCAGATTTAAAATGTACCAGACCATGGAACACCGGATTAGAGAGGTACAACCTGTATAATGTTCTTTCAATTCATATGAGAAAGTTTTTTGCTACATTTTGGTAATGAAGCTGGGAATAAGAAAGCAAACTCATATTTCTTTTTTTAGCTATGATTTTTTTTTCTTTTTAATACCAAACTTTGTTCTACCTGCTCATATGATCACAAACAATTCATATGACATACACTGTGTTCTAGTACATTCAGCAAGTAATCTAGATGACACAAACTGTTATTCCAATATATTTTGGTAAACTTCTGCAGTTTCAGGGAAGTCGAACCACTTCCTAGGAAGCCAATAAAGTCCTCCCCCCAAAACAAAATCAGTTGCTGTACCTAGTTTACACCATGACAAGGATCAAAAACTGACTGTCATGCTGAACATATGAAAGCAACAAAGGGGTTAAGGTGTTGTCATTAATAACCAGAATGAAGATATTACAACTACCTGGAAAGAAAGAAAAACACATCAGTCCTTTTATTCATCCAAGTTTTACACCCAATACTTATAGGGTGTAGAGTAATAGTACCCATATTTAGCTCCTAAAAAAAAATATTCATTAAATTTTGGGCATAAGTCTAGTCAGCTCCACACTGTTGTAAGCTTTGGATATTCAGTGATTTTGTCATGTAGGGCTAAAGTAGTGTCTAGAAAATACATCCTAAGCTAACTTACAAACTTGACCCCCTAGCACTATGTCACAATGTTGGTTCACTTTCCCTCTCCTAAAAGTATTACTTTGGTTTTTGCTCCCAAGAGCTAGCTGCTTGTGTGCCCCCACCACTAGCTAGACCACACAATACTCAGCAAGCTGCTGTGTCACATGATTTTTGGGAGGCCTTTGGCAACTCAAGGGTGGGCCAATTTGATACCTGCCTCTTTCCCTACATGTCGAAGCTTTGGAACTCTCTATCTTCTCATGTCTTTCCCAAATACTATGACTTAGAACATTTCAAAAGAAAGGTCTTTCACATCCTCCAGAATTCATAAATACTTTCCCTTGCCTTTTCTATTTCTGTTTCACAATCATCTCTATACTTCAAGTAAGGCCTGGCCTTGATGTGTACTTCTGTCTGTGACTGGAGCCTTCAACATATAAAAAAGTTATATCAGATTATATGATAGTAGTGAAGGCTATGTATATCATGAAAAATGTGGGTTTCATCATTGTAAAAGTATAAAATACACTTGCAAGAAAATAAAGAGAGCTTGCAAAAACCTCACCTAGTTGCCAAAGTAAGAGTAAAATTATACTAACGTAAAATAAATCTGCTCCTGGGAAAACAAGACCACATGTTTGTTGACATACGGAAGCATATTGGCAGTATTCAACCATGTATGTGAATAGTCAATCAACAAGAATATTGAAAATCAACTTAATCAACTACAACTTAACTGCTAAGGAGGCTAGGTGAGGTTTAAATAGGTTATGATGATTCTTTACAAGTAATGATAAATTATTCAACTTTACATTAATCAACCCTACGTTTTCCTGATATACACTACCCACCTATTATCATTGTCTCACCTAACACCCACATCCATGCTCCTTTGGTGTTACTGTATTCTCCAAATACTACATAAACACTTAAGAACAAATATCACATCATCGTGATGCAATGCCAAATTTGATTATGTTTTGGCAATAATTCCATACTATCAACTTACATATGGTAAAATTGCTCATTTCTTGCATCAAATCAACTATTCTGCAAAGTTATTTATCATAAAATGAATTAAATGGTAACCATACTGGTGTTGACAAACATGAAGTATTAGATAAATACCTTAAGTTTTAGTATATTTCCCTTAAAGGTTATAATCAATGGAAATATTAAATTCAGTATCTAAACTCAGAATACTTCCAAAATTCTAGAGGAATGCAGTAGAGTTGATGAAATACGCCTACAGTACTACAAAAGACCTAGTTGACTCATGAAAGCTGTCTGCATCAACAGTTTGATGCATTTCAGCATGTATCTTTATGAATTTGTTTCACCATCTCCAAATTAATGATGGAATGCCATAGTTCCTGGTTTCTGAGAATTGGGTGTTTTTCAAGAGAAAAATAATTTCTCTCATACAAAAGAACTTCATGTAAGAAAAAAATACCCATGAAAAAAGTGATCTAGGCCTCATCTTACCAAGTGAGAAATAAACTTATGACAGCGCATTACTGAGATAGCATGAAAAGCTACAATGTAGGGTGTTGACTTGTCTTGCCAGATGGTACTTCAGTTTTTGACATAGCAAAAACACCAACTCCTACACCTCTACACTGCTTCACATGTGTGTATGACTTCATTGTAACATTTACTAAGTGGTTTTCAGTGATATTTTGGTCGCGTTCATTGTTACGGAAGATCAGTGAATGCACTAACAATAAAGTTACTTCTGTGGCATGACATGTGAATAACTTTAGATACCTGAATGCAAAGGCAGTAACAGTGCGGGGTTCAGGAACATACGCACAAGCTTATATTAACCATTCTAACGCAGACTTCAAACCATTACGATGTGGACTAATTTTCTTTCTCACTGTCTAATAACATTACAATATGAATGTTAAAATATCATGTAGGGAGAAGCGACCTGGCGTGAGGGGGTCAGTCGCTGTTGCTGCCGCAGTTAACTTGCCGCCCTTGAGCTTTGTCCTCTTCTTCGCAGGCATTACATCTCGCCCGAGTACTGGGTTGTTACAATATATTTGAATGGATACTCACGGCATCATTGTTTAAAAAAAAAAATCAGCAGCCTCGTACTAATCAAGTCCATCCGTGCAGAATAAAATGAATATGAAAAGCAAGGGTAAGTCCCATTATTTGTTTCATTGAAAAGTTCACCGACTCCAATGATTACGAGTCTCTACAAACTCCATGTCACAAGAAGTTAATGTCACATACATACAACACAAAACATGTACATAATAACTGTAGCTACCTGAAAAAAAACAGAATACAATGATGGTGAACGCCACGTCGGCCGGGACGGTGGTACGGTGAACGCTTTGTGTTGTGGTGCGCGGCGCAGCCCTGCCATAAGCCGCCACAACCCACCACCACCACTACTACTACCTCTACAATTACCCCCATATTGTGAGAATATGGTCAGTGTTTAACGTCATTGTTATGCAAACCTTTCTTCATGCAATAACTACTGAACGAAAATGAAAAGTAACTTACTATATGCAATAATATTCCGCGTACTTATAAAGTGTTTGTGGCTTATCTATAGTTACACTACAAGTTTAAAGAGCTAATTATATATATATATATATATATATATATATATATATATATATATATATATATATATATATATATATATATATATATATATATATCTTAGCAATGTAATACATACTATGTCCTTTACATACATGCTTTCTAATCAGATGCGTAATTCGAAAGTTTATCACCGTCAGTCTGAAGAGGTACATGTAATTCTATATAAATAATCTTAACATCTTTGTTTACCTAGACAAAAATTCATGTAGGGGTAACCATTCATGATCAGCGTGAGAGATCTGCTGTTAGCCATATCTATATCGAATTGTATATATCTTCCCTAGTATCTTTCCTTAAAAAAAAGTATTATTACTGTGCAAATATCATTCATAATCATATAACAATGCCACTTTAGACAAGATGGCGATTTCTTCATAAAATACATAAATACCATGTACTTGGCAACAAAGACTGCGCGATTCCACCACTAGCTGGATGTTGCCACTTTTCCATAACGTTGGTGTGCCAGACGTTTGTATGGCAACCATAAATAATGCCATTTATATACACTTTGCTTTACGAAATTTTTGTAAAGTTGTCCGAAGCTACTTATTTAACGTTAATATATATACATGTATAAACGCTGATGATAAAAATAAGAATAAAATGTATGTAAACGGTAAGTTTGCATTTAGTATTCACGCGTATCGAGTGCGCATGAATGATGTTTTGAACAATGTATATTCTTAATTGTATAAAAAAACGAAATTAGATTTTTTTTTCCATATTCGGCTGTGTAGGCGTTTTAAGCCCCTGATATTTATACAACGGTAATATGTCATAGGATAAATGCAAAACAACGTAGCTTTGATCCAATATTGAGAGGGAAAATTTCGATATAGACATCAGTATGTATATTCTAGACAGTGAGATTTAGTTACTAAGTACAGCATGATGAAATACAGAGAATAATGGTCTGCGTGATTCATCAAACTGACTCAGCAGTTATCCTGAATGAATGATACGTTGAGTGAATATATTTCGGCGAAAGAATTCAATAAGTGGATGGGTCGGTTGCGAAGATAAAGTAGGAGGCCGATGCTCCATAGGCAAGGTATCGTTCAGCGGGTGAGCTGGGCAGCAGCTCAACCTGCTCTGCAGACGGGTGATGTGGGAGGCAAGGTGCTCTGTGATGAGGTAGTGTGGAATGGAGGGTGGTGTGTGGCCGAGTTGTGTACAAGCCAGGGTGATGATATGTGGTGTGGTAAGCAGGATGGTGTGTGACGAGGTAGTGTGGTAGGCAGGATGGTATGTGACGAGGTAGTGTGGGAGGCAGGATGGTGTGTGACGAGGTAGTATGGGAAGCAGGATGGTGTATGGCAGGGTAGTGTGGGAGGTAGTATAGTGTGTGGCGAGGAGAGGAAGTACGGGATAAAGGATGGTGTGTGACGAGGTAGTGTGGGCGGCAGGATGGTGTGACGAGGTAGCATAGGAGGCAGGATGGTGTGTGGCGGGGTAGTGTAGGAGATAGGATAGTGTATGGCGAGGAAGTATGGGATAAAAGGATGGTGCGACGAGGTACTATGGGAGGCAGGATGGTGTATGACGGGGTAGTATGGGAGGTAGGATTGTGTGTTGTGAGGCAGTGAGGGATAAAGGATGGTGTGTGATAAGGTAGTGTGGGAGGCAGGATGGTGTGTGACGAGTTGATATAGGAGGCAGGATGGTGTGTGGCGGGGTAATGTGAGTGGTGGGGTAGTGTGTCGCGAGGCAATACAGGATGAAGGATGGTGTGTGTCGAGGTAGTATGGGAGGGAGAACAGGGTGTTTCAGGGTTGTGAGAATAAGTGTGGTGTGTGACAAAAGAGTTTGGCAATAAAGTAATATGTGACACGATGGTGATACAGGCAAGATGGGGTGTTTTAGGTGAGTGGTTAGTATGAGGTAGGTAGTCACGTATACAAAATATGGTCGGGTGGTATTATGAATCTTCAAGGGGGGTGGGGAGCGATTTATGAATTCTTAAAGACAATAATGGACACCAAACAAGTGAGGCGCTTCGATAATCTGGTCCGTGCCATAGCTTTCAACATCCTATGCCTCCATAGGTGCATTATTACATGACAGCTAGAGTCTGAGTGTGAACGAATGGGGCCTTTGTTGTCGTTTCGTAGCGCTACCTCGCTCACATGAGGGGGGAGGGGGTTGTTATTCCATGTGTGGCGGGTTGGCGATGGGAATGAATAAAGGCAGACAGTATGAATTATGTACATGTGTATATATGTATATGTCTGTGTGTATATATATGTATACATTGAGATGTATAGGTATGTATATTTGCGTGTGTGGACGTGTATGTATATACATGTGTATGTGGGTGGGTTGGGCCATTCCTTCGTCTGTTTCCTTGCGCTACCTCGCTAACGCGGGAGATATATATATATCATACAAAGCTCCATCAGCCAGGATCGAACATGGGACCCTTTGTGCAAGAGGCAGGCATGCTAACGTTACGCTAGGCTAAGGGACTGTATAATAGGAAACAACTATTCGAAATACTTAATACTCGAATACCCTTCGTCTCACTATGGTGAGCAACGGGGTCTATCGGTTGTTTCCGATCAGAACACATAGCCAGCTGAGAGCGTTTTACCGAACCTGATTGTACAATGCGGAGTTATATGAATACGAATAAAGTGTATATGAACGCGCACCTTCATAGAACATACCGATAGACCCCGTTGCTCACCATAGTGAGACGAAGGGTATTCGAGTACTAAGAATTTCGAATAGTTATTTCCTATTATACAGTCCCTTAGCCTAGCGGTTACATGTCTGCCTCTTGCGCAAGGGGTCCCAGGTACGATCCTGGCTGATGGAGCTTTGTATGTTCTATGAAGGTGCGCGTTCATATACACTTTATTCGTATATATATATATATATACAAGAATGTTCTTCCGCCCACCAGTGATGCTACTACGTTTGTGAATCAAGAACCATTGCAACACAAACCCCGCCGGGAGGTAGAGTGACCCGCAGTGTATCGAGACAGACTTCCCCAGAACTTTTTTAAAGGGGAAGTAAATGTTTATAGTTGTGTTACTGGAGTGATAGTTTTCATACATGGTGCTCTGACAAGAAAATAGTGAAATTGGAAAAAGATGTAGCTTAGACATTGAAGCTTATTCTTTCATTGTAATGTGAACAAAGGGAGATTTTTTTTCAAAGTGATAGAAATGGAAAGCAAAAAGATGTTTTTCATAAATGTACTGGAAAAGTTGAGGTCCAGATAAATTTTTGATCTGTCAAGGCTTTATTATGGCGGATGACCAACTACCTACCCTCATGTATCCAAGATATGGTTGTACTTTGTGTAATGAAGACAAGTGAGAAACATCATAAGCCAATATTCCTGTTTCATGATAAAGTGGACCAGGCAGTATGACACAGTGGTTAAATTGATGAAAACTACTATTGACGTTTGTGTAAATAAATTATACATTTCCCTTTTCCATAGCCAGAGGTTGAACCATTGTGTGACATTCATTTTTCATTTCATTTCAAGCTAGAAGTTTCAGTTTTCTAAATTATTTCTTACATTTTTCATATGTAAATATATATATATATATATATATATATATATATATATATATATATATATATATATAAATTTTTTTTTCTTTTTTTTTCATGCTATTCGCCATTTCCCGCGATAGCGAGGTAGCGTTAAGAACAGAGGAATGGGCCTTTGAGGGAATACCCTCACCTGGCCCCCTTCTCTGTTCCTTTTTTTGGAAAATTAAAAAAAAAAAAAAAAACGAGAGGGGAGGATTTCCAGCCCCCCGCTCCCTTCCCTTTTAGTCGCCTTCTGCGACACGCAGGGAATACGTGGGAAGTATTCTTTCTCCCCTATCCCCAGGGATAATATGTATATATATATATATATATATATATATATATATATATATATATATATATATATATATATATATATTTTTTTTTTTTTTTTTTTTCCAAAAGAGGGAACAGAGAAGGGGGCCAGGTGAGGGTATTCCCTCAGGGGCCCAGTCCTCTGTTCTTAACGCTACCTCGCTATCGCGGGAAATGGCGAATAGTATAAAAAAAAAAAAAAAAAAAATAAATAAAAAAAAAATATATATATATATATATATGTATATATATATATATATATATATATATATATATATATATATATATATATATATATATATATATATATATTTTTTTCATACTATTCGCCATTTCCCGCATTAGCGAGGTAGCGTTAAATACAGAGGACTGGGCCTTTGAGAGAATATCCTCATATGGCCCCCTTCTCTGTTCCTATATATATATATATATATATATATATATATATATATATATATATATATATATGTGTGTGTGTGTGTGTGTGTGTGTGTGTGTGTGTGTGTGTGTGTATATATATGTATATTATCCCTGGGGATAGGGGTGAAAGAATACTTCCCACGTATTCCTCGCGTGTCGTAGAAAGCGACTAGAGGGGACGGGAGCGGGGGGCCGGAAATCCTCCCCTCCTTGTATTAACTTTCTAAAATGGGAAACAGAAGAAGGAGTCACGCGGGGAGTGCTCATCCTCCTCGAAGGCTCAGAGTGGGATGCCTAAATGTGTGTGGATGTAACCAAGATGTGAAAAAAGGAGAGATAGGTAGTATGTTTGAGGAAAGGAACCTGGATGTTTTGGCTCTGAGTGAAACGAAGCTCAAGGGTAAAGGGGAAGAGTGGTTTGGAAATGTCTGGGGAGTGAAGTCAGGGGTTAGTAAGAGGACAAGAGCAAGGGAAGGAGTAGCAATACTCCTGAAACAGGAGTTGTGGGAGTATGTGATAGAATGTAAGAAAGTAAATTCTCGATTAATATGGGTAAAATTGAAAGTTGATGGAGAGAGGTGGGTGATTATTGGTGCATATGCACCTGGGCATGAGAAGAAAGATCATGAGAGGCAAGTGTTTTGGGAGCAGCTAAATGAGTGTGTTAGCGGTTTTGATGCACGAGACCGGGTTATAGTGATGGGTGATTTGAATGCAAAGGTGAGTAATGTGGCAGTTGAGGGAATAATTGGTATGCATGGGGTGTTCAGTGTTGTAAATGGAAATGGTGAAGAGCTTGTAGATTTATGTGCTGAAAAAGGACTGATGATTGGGAATACCTGGTTTAAAAAGCGAGATATACATAAGTATACTTATGTAAGTAGGAGAGATGGCCAGAGAGCGTTATTGGATTACGTGTTAATTGACAGGCGTGCGAAAGAGAGACTTTTGGATGTCAATGTACTGAGAGGTGCAACTGGAGGGATGTCTGATCATTATCTTGTGGAGGCTAAGGTGAAGATTTGTATGGGTTTTCAGAAAAGAAGAGTGAATGTTGGGGTGAAGAAGGTGGTGAGAGTAAGTGAGCTTGGGAAGGAGACCTGTGTGAAGAAGTATCAGGAGAGACTGTGTACAGAATGGAAAAAGGTGAGAACAATGGAAGTAAGGGGAGTGGGGGAGGAATGGGATGTATTTAGGGAATCAGTGATGGATTGTGCAAAAGATGCTTGTGGCATGAGAAGAGTGGGAGGTGGGCTGTTTAGAAAGGGTAGTGAGTGGTGGGATGAAGAAGTAAGAGTATTAGTGAAAGAGAAGAGAGAGGCATTTGGACGATTTTTGCAGGGAAAAAATGCAATTGAGTGGGAGAAGTATAAAAGAAAGAGACAGGAGGTCAAGAGAAAGGTGCAAGAGGTGAAAAAAAGGGCAAATGAGAGTTGGGGTGAGAGACTATCAGTAAATTTTAGGGAGAATAAAAAGATGTTCTGGAAGGAGGTAAATAGGGTGCGTAAGACAAGGGAGCAAATGGGAACTTCAGTGAAGGGCGTAAATGGGGAGGTGATAACAAGTAGTGGTGATGTGAGAAGGAGATGGAATGAGTATTTTGAAGGTTTGTTGAATGTGTCTGATGACAGAGTGGCAGATATAGGATGTTTGGGTCGAGGTGGTGTGCAAAGTGAGAGGGTTAGGGAAAATGATTTGGTAAACAGAGAAGAGGTAGTAAAAGCTTTGCGGAAGATGAAAGCCGGCAAGGCAGCAGGTTTGGATGGTATTGCAGTGGAATTTATTAAAAAAGGGGGTGACTGTATTGTTGACTGGTTGGTAAGGTTATTTAATGTATGTATGACTCATGGTGAGGTGCCTGAGGATTGGCGGAATGCGTGCATAGTGCCATTGTACAAAGGCAAAGGGGATAAGAGTGAGTGCTCAAATTACAGAGGTATAAGTTTGTTGAGTATTCCTGGTAAATTATATGGGAGAGTATTGATTGAGAGGGTGAAGGCATGTACAGAGCATCAGATTGGGGAAGAGCAGTGTGGTTTCAGAAGTGGTAGAGGATGTGTGGATCAGGTGTTTGCTTTGAAGAATGTATGTGAGAAATACTTAGAAAAGCAAATGGATTTGTATGTAGCATTTATGGATCTGGAGAAGGCATATGATAGAGTTGATAGAGATGCTCTGTGGAAGGTATTAAGAATATATGGTGTGGGAGGCAAGTTGTTAGAAGCAGTGAAAAGTTTTTATCGAGGATGTAAGGCATGTGTACGTGTAGGAAGAGAGGAAAGTGATTGGTTCTCAGTGAATGTAGGTTTGCGGCAGGGGTGTGTGATGTCTCCATGGTTGTTTAATTTGTTTATGGATGGGGTTGTTAGGGAGGTAAATGCAAGAGTCTTGGAAAGAGGGGCAAGTATGAAGTCTGTTGGGGATGAGAGAGCTTGGGAAGTGAGTCAGTTGTTGTTCGCTGATGATACAGCGCTGGTGGCGGATTCATGTGAGAAACTGCAGAAGCTGGTGACGGAGTTTGGTAAAGTGTGTGGAAGAAGAAAGTTAAGAGTAAATGTGAATAAGAGCAAGGTTATTAGGTACAGTAGGGTTGAGGGTCAAGTCAATTGGGAGGTGAGTTTGAATGGAGAAAAACTGGAGGAAGTGAAGTGTTTTAGATATCTGGGAGTGGATCTGTCAGCGGATGGAACCATGGAAGCGGAAGTGGATCATAGGGTGGGGGAGGGGGCGAAAATTTTGGGAGCCTTGAAAAATGTGTGGAAGTCGAGAACATTATCCCGGAAAGCAAAAATGGGTATGTTTGAAGGAATAGTAGTTCCAACAATGTTGTATGGTTGCGAGGCGTGGGCTATGGATAGAGTTGTGCGCAGGAGGATGGATGTGCTGGAAATGAGATGTTTGAGGACAATGTGTGGTGTGAGGTGGTTTGATCGAGTAAGTAACGTAAGGGTAAGAGAGATGTGTGGAAATAAAAAGAGCGTGGTTGAGAGAGCAGAAGAGGGTGTTTTGAAATGGTTTGGGCACATGGAGAGAATGAGTGAGGAAAGATTGACCAAGAGGATATATGTGTCGGAGGTGGAGGGAACGAGGAGAAGAGGGAGACCAAATTGGAGGTGGAAAGATGGAGTGAAAAGGATTTTGTGTGATCGGGGCCTGAACATGCAGGAGGGTGAAAGGAGGGCAAGGAATAGAGTGAATTGGAGCGATGTGGTATACAGGGGTTGACGTGCTGTCAGTGGATTGAATCAAGGCATGTGAAGCGTCCGGGGTAAACCATGGAAAGCTGTGTAGGTATGTATATTTGCGTGTGTGGACGTGTGTATATACATGTGTATGGGGGTGGGTTGGGCCATTTCTTTCGTCTGTTTCCTTGCGCTACCTCGCAAACGCGGGAGACAGCGACAAAGTATAAAAAAAAAAAAGAAAAAAAAGAAAAATATATATATATATATATATATGGGGTTGTTAGGGAGGTGAATGCAAGAGTTTTGGAAAGAGGGGCTAGTATGAAGTCTGTTGGGGATGAGAGAGCTTGGGAAGTGAGTCAGTTGTTGTTCGCTGATGATACAGCGCTGGTGGCTGATTCATGTGAGAAACTGCAGAAGCTGGTGACTGAGTTTGGTAAAGTGTGTGAAAGAAGAAAGTTAAGAGTAAATGTGAATAAGAGCAAGGTTATTAGGTACAGTAGGGTTGAGGGTCAATTCAATTGGGAGGTGAGTTTGAATGGAGAAAAACTGGAGGAAGTTAAGTGTTTTAGATATCTGGGAGTGGATATGGCAGCGGATGGAACCATGGAAGCGGAAGTGGATCATAGGGTGGGGGAGGGGGCGAAAATTCTGGGAGCCTTGAAGAATGTGTGGAAGTCGAGAACTTTATCTCGGAAAGCAAAAATGGGTATGTTTGAAGGAATAGTGGTTCCAACAATGTTGTATGGTTGCGAGGCGTGGACTATGGATAGAGTTGTGCGCAGGAGGATGGATGTGCTGGAAATGAGATGTTTGAGGACAATGTGTGGTGTGAGGTGGTTTGATCGAGTAAGTAACGTAAGGGTAAGAGAGATGTGTGGAAATAAAAAGAGCGTGGTTGAGAGAGCAGAAGAGGGTGTTTTGAAATGGTTTGGTCACATGGAGAGAATGAGTGAGGAAAGATTGACCAAGAGGATATATGTGTCGGAGGTGGAGGGAACGAGGAGAAGAGGGAGACCAAATTGGAGGTGGAAAGATGGAGTGAAAAAGATTTTGTGTGATCGGGGCCTGAACATGCAGGAGGGTGAAAGGAGGGCAAACAATAGAGTGAATTGGAGCGATGTGGTATACCGGGGTTGAC
Organism: Panulirus ornatus; assembly: GCF_036320965.1. Taxonomy (NCBI): domain Eukaryota; kingdom Metazoa; phylum Arthropoda; class Malacostraca; order Decapoda; family Palinuridae; genus Panulirus; species Panulirus ornatus. The sequence continues at coordinate 38,038,875 of NC_092243.1, read as the reverse complement.
GTGCTGTCAGTGGATTGAATCAAGGCATGTGTATGGGGGTGGGTTGGGCCATTTCTTTCGTCTGTTTCCTTGCGCTACCTCGCAAACGCGGGAGACAGCGACAAAGCAAAAAAAAAAAAAAAAAAAAAAAAAATATATATATATATATATATATATATATATATATATATATATATATATATATATATATATATATATATATATATTATCCCTGGGGATAGGGGTGAAAGAATACTTCCCACGCATTCCTCGCGTGTCGTAGAGGGCGACTAGAGGGGACGGGGGCGGGGGGCCAGAAATCCTCCCCTCCTTGTATTTTTAACTTTCTAAAATGGGAAACAGAAGAAGGAGTCACGCAGGGAGTGCTCATCCTCCTCGAAGGCTCAGACTGGGGTGTCTAAATGTATGTGGATTTAACCAGGATGTGAAAAAAGGAGAGATAGGTAGTATGTTTGAGGAAAGGAACCTGGATGTTTTGGCTCTGAGTGAAACGAAGCTCAAGGGTAAAGGGGAAGAGTGGTTTGGGAATGTCTTGGGAGTAAAGTCAGGGGTTAGTGAGAGGACAAGGGCAAGGGAAGGAGTAGCAGTACTCCTGAAACAGGAGTTATGGGAGTATGTGATAGAATGTAAGAAAGTAAATTCTCGGTTAATATGGGTAAAACTGAAAGTTGATGGAGAGAGATGGGTGATTATTGGTGCATATGCACCTGGGCATGAGAAGAAAGATCATGAGAGGCAAGTGTTTTGGGAGCAGCTGAATGAGTGTGTTAGTGGTTTTGATGCACGAGACCGGGTTATAGTGATGGGTGATTTGAATGCAAAGGTGAGTAATGTGGCAGTTGAGGGAATAATTGGTATACATGGGGTGTTCAGTGTTGTAAATGGAAATGGTGAAGAGCTTGTAGATTTATGTGCTGAAAAAGGACTGGTGACTGGGAATACCTGGTTTAAAAAGCGAGATATACATAAGTATACGTATGTAAGTAGGAAAGATGGCCAGAGAGCGTTATTGGATTACGTGTTAATTGACAGGCGCGCGAAAGAGAGACTTTTGGATGTTAATGTGCTGAGAGGTGCAACTGGAGGGATGTCTGATCATTATCTTGTGGAGGCTAAGGTGAAGATTTGTATGGGTTTTCAGAAAAGAAGAGTGAGTGTTGGGGTCAAGAGGGTGGTGAGAGTAAGTGAGCTTGGGAAGGAGACTTGTGTGAGGAAGTACCAGGAGAGACTGAGTGCAGAATGGAAAAAGGTGAGAACAATGGAAGTAAGTGGAGTGGGGGAGGAATGGGATGTATTTAGGGAATCAGTGATGGATTGCGCAAAAGATGCTTGTGGCATGAGAAGAGTGGGAGGTGGGTTGATTAGAAAGGGTAGTGAGTGGTGGGATGAAGATGTAAGATTATTAGTGAAAGAGAAGAGAGAGGCATTTGGACGATTTTTGCAGGGAAAAAATGCAATTGAGTGGGAGATGTATAAAAGAAAGAGACAGGAGGTCAAGATAAAGGTGCAAGAGGTGAAAAAGAGGGCAAATGAGAGTTGGGGTGAGAGAGTATCATTAAATTTTAGGGAGAATAAAAAGATGTTCTGGAAGGAGGTAAATAAAGTGCGTAAGACAAGGGAGCAAATGGGAATTTCAGTGAAAGGCGCAAATGGGAAGGTGATAACAAGTAATGGTGATGTGAGAAGGAGATGGAGTGAGTATTTTGAAGGTTTGTTGAATGTGTTTGATGATAGAGTGGCAGATATAGGGTGTTTTGATCGAGGTGGTGTGCAAAGTGAGAGGGTTAGGGAAAATGATTTGGTAAACAGAGAAGAGGTAGTAAAAGCTTTGCGGAAGATGAAAGCCGGCAAGGCAGCAGGTTTGGATGGTATTGCAGTGGAATTTATCAAAAAAGGGGGTGACTGTATTGTTGACTGGTTGGTAAGGTTATTTAATGTATGTATGACTCATGGTGACGTGCCTGAGGATTGGCGGAATGCGTGCATAGTGCCATTGTACAAAGGCAAAGGGGATAAGAGTGAGTGCTCAAATTACAGAGGTATAAGTCTGTTGAGTATTCCTGGTAAATTATATGGAAGGTATTGATTGAGAGGGTGAAGCCATGTACAGAGCATCAGATTGGGGAAGAGCAGTGTGGTTTCAAAAGTGGTAGAGGATGTGTGGATCAGGTGTTTGCTTTGAAGAATGTATGTGAGAAATACTTAGAAAAGCAAATGGATTGGTATGTAGCATTTATGGATCTGGAGAAGGCATATGATAGATTTGATAGAGATGCTCTGTGGAAGGTATGAAGAATATATGGTGTGGGAGGCAAGTTGTTAGAAGCAGTGAAAAGTTTTTATCGAGGATGTAAGGCATGTGTACGTGTAGGAAGAGAGGAAAGTGATTGGTTCTCAGTGAATGTAGGTTTGCGGCAGGGGTGTGTGATGTCTCCATGGTTGTTTAATTTGTTTATGGATGGGGTTGTTAGGGAGGTGAATGCAAGAGTTTTGGAAAGAGGGGCAAGTATGAAGTCTGTTGGGGATGAGAGAGCTTGGGAAGTGAGTCAGTTGTTGTTCGCTGATGATACAGCGCTGGTGGCTGATTCATGTGAGAAACTGCAGAAGCTGGTGACTGAGTTTGGTAAAGTGTGTGAAAGAAGAAGGTTAAGAGTAAATGTGAATAAGAGCAAGGTTATTAGGTACAGTAGGGTTGAGGGTCAAGCCAATTGGGAGGTAAGTTTGAATGGAGAAAAACTGGAGGAAGTTAAGTGTTTTAGATATCTGAGAGTGGATCTGGCAGCGGATGGAACCATGCAAGCGGAAGTGAATCATAGGGTGGGGGAGGGGGCGAAAATCCTGGGAGCCTTGAAGAATGTGTGGAAATCGAGAACATTATCTCGGAAAGCAAAAATGGGTATGTTTGAAGGAATAGTGGTTCCAACAATGTTGTATGGTTGCGAGGCGTGGGCTATGGATAGATTTGTGCGCAGGAGGGTGGATGTGCTGGAAATGAGATGTTTGAGGACAATGTGTGGTGTGAGGTGGTTTGATCGAGTAAGTAATGTAAGGGTAAGAGAGATGTGTGGAAATAAAAAGAGCGTGGTTGAGAGAGCAGAAGAGGGTGTTTTGAAATGGTTTGGGCACATGGAGAGAATGAGTGAGGAAAGATTGACCAAGAGGATATATGTGTCGGAGGTGGAGGGAACGAGGAGAAGTGGGAGACCAAATTGGAGGTGGAAAGATGGAGTGAAAAAGATTTTGTGTGATCGGGGCCTGAACATGCAGGAGGGTGAAAGGAGGGCAAGGAATAGAGTGAATTGGATCGATGTGGTATACAGGGGTTGACGTGCTGTCAGTGGATTGAATCAGGGCATGTGAAGCGTCTGGGGTAAACCATGGAAAGTTGTGTGGGGCCTGGATGTGGAAAGGGAGCTGTGCTTTCGGGCATTATTGCATGACAACTAGAGACTGAGTGTGAACGAATGGGGCCTTTGTTGTCTTTTCCTAATGCTACCTCGCACACATGAGGGGGGAGGGGGATGGTATTCCATGTGTGGCGAGGTGGCGATGGGAATGAATAAAGGCAGACAGTGTGAATTGTGTGCATGGGTATATATGTATATGTCTGTGTGTGTACATATATGTGTACATTGAGATGTATAGGTATGTATATTTGGTGTGTGGACGTGTATGTATATACATTGTGTATGGGGGTGGGTTGGGTCATTTCTTTCGTCTGTTTCCTTGCGCTACCTCGCAAACACGGGAGACAGCGACAAAGCAAATGAATAAAATAATATATATATATATATATATATATATATATATATATATATATATATATATATATATATATATATATATATATATATACAATAATGATATTGTTACGAATGTTAATACTTATTCGAGTAAAGTCGCCAGTAACATATATTACAAATAATATACTGGTCCTCCTCTTTGTAAGGACGTAAGATTTGTCAATTTGCACAACTCAGGATAACACTGTCTGAAAGTTATGGGATTGAATTAAAGGCCAGCATTACATGAAATCTACTTATAATGAAAGAATTCAGGTGTACAAAGATAGGCACATAAATCAGGCATGAATCATTTACGTTAATTAACACTGAACATGAGTTAACACTGAACATGAGTTAACATTGAGCATGAGTTAACATTCTAGATAAGATTTCAAGCCAGGAGATCTCTTTCCTCTATGAAAATTTTTTCGATAACATTACACTTAGACCTGACGTGACAGTAAAAACATCGTTACACTTAGCTAAACCTAACGTGACACAGTAAACATCATCGTTACACTTAGCTAAACCTGACGTGACACAGTAAAAATCTTACAAACTGGGGCAGCGGTGGCTACAGGGTTCGAGACTGGGAAAGCTTACATTACCTTGCTGGGCTCGGGACTGCTGAAGGAATCGAGGCTCAGCGGGGAGTCAGAGGTTTTTATTACAGACAGGGGGATTTGCGTCCGCCTTGTTACCCTATGATGCCACCCTTGATTGGTTATGGGCCTAAGGCCCAGTGGTGATTGGAGGAGGGTGGCTCCAAGTGCCACTCCTACTTGGCTGGAGGGCCACAGGTCCGTCGGTGATTGGAGAAAGTGTCATCCGTGAGACAGCTGACTGGCTGAAAGGAAGTTAAGTTGTCCCACATCTTTCTTCGTCCCTTCTCTTGCCCTGACAGCGACGACACTGTATGGGGGCCGTAGGTTGACCCCAACTTGACTTGGTGCCTCGGATGGAAGGTCCGAGTGTCGATGGGGGACTGGATTGATGGCCCGGCGTGGCCATCTGGTTTCCCTCTCGAAGGTATGAAGAAGACATCAGACCTAATGGTTTGGTTAGGGAAGCGAAATCCGAGCCGATAGCGGAGGGAAGGCCTTGGCCCTCGCCCTAACATGAAATAGCACTTACACAATATACAAAGACACACACATACATATACACGAACATGTGGGCACACACCCACGTGTTCATAACAATATATATATATATATATATATATATATATATATATATATATATATATATATATATATATATATATATATATATATATATTTATTTATTTATTTATTTTGCTTTGTCGCTGTCTCCCGCGTTTGCGAGGTAGCGCAAGGAAACAGACGAAAGAAATGGCCCAACCCACCCCCATACACAATTTATATACATACACGTCCACACACGCAAATATACATACCTATACATCTCAATGTACACATATATATATATATATATACACACACAGACACATACATATATACCCATGCACACAATTCACATTGTCTGCCTTTATTCATTCCCATCGCCACCTCGCCACACATGGAATACCATCCCCCTCCCCCCTCATGTGTGCGAGGTAGCACTAGGAAAAGACAACAAAGGCCCCATTCGTTCACACTCAGTCTCTAGCTGTCATGCAATAATGCCCGAAAGCACAGCTCCCTTTCCACATCCAGGCCCCACACAACTTTCCATGGTTTACCCCAGACGCTTCACATGCCCTGATTCAATCCACTGACAACACGTCAACCCCGGTATACCACATCGATCCAATTCATTCTATTCCTTGCCCTCCTTTCACCCTCCTGCATGTTCAGGCCCCGATCACACAAAATCTTTTTCACTCCATCTTTCCACCTCCAATTTAGTCTCCCACTTCTCCTCGTTCCCTCTCCCTCCGACACATATATCCTCTTGATCAATCTTTCCTCACTCATTCTCTCCATGTGACCAAACCATTTCAAAACACCCTCTTCTGCTCTCTCAACCACGCTCTTTTTATTTCCACACATCTCTCTTACCCTTACATTACTTACTCGATCAAACCACCTCACACCACACATTGTCCTCAAACATCTCATTTCCAGCACATCCACCCTCCTGCGCACAACTCTGTCCATAGCCCACGCCTCACAACCATACAACATTGTTGGAACCACTATTCCTTCAAATATACCCATTTTTGCTTTCCGAGATAATATTCTCGACTTCCACACATTCTTCAAGGCTCCTAGGATTTTCGCCCCCTCCCCCACCCTATGATTCACTTCCGCTTCCATGGTTCCATCCGCTGACAGATCCACTCCCAGATATCTAAAACACTAAACTTCCTCCAGTTTTTCTCCATTCAAACTTACCTCCCAATTGACTTGACCCTCAACCCTACTGTACCTAATAACCTTGCTCTTATTCACATTTACTCTTAACTTTCTTCTTTCACACACTTTACCAAACTCAGTCACCAGCTTCTGCAGTTTCTCACATGAATCAGCCACCAGCGCTGTATCATCAGCGAACAACAACTGACTCACTTCCCAAGCTCTCTCATCCCCAACAGACTTCATACTTGCCCCTCTTTCCAAAACTCTTGCATTCACCTCCCTAACAACCCCATCCATAAACAAATTAAACAACCATGGAGACATCACACACCCCTGCCGCAAACCTACATTCACTGAGAACCAATCACTTTCCTCTCTTCCTACACGTACACATGCCTTACATCCTCGATAAAAACTTTTCACTGCTTCTAACAACTTGCCTCCCACACCATATATTCTTAATACCTTCCATAGAGCATCTCTATCAACTCTATCGTATGCCTTCTCCAGATCCATAAATGCTACATACAAATCCATTTGCTTTTCTAAGTATTTCTCACATACATTCTTCAAAGCAAACACCTGATCCACACATCCTCTACCACTTTTGAAACCACACTGCTCTTCCCCAATCTGATGCTCTGTACATGCCGTCACCCTCTCAATCAATACCCTCCCATATAATTTACCAGGAATACTCAACAAACTTATACCTCTGTAATTTGAGCACTCACTCTTATCCCCTTTGCCTTTGTACAATGGCACTATGCACGCATTCCGCCAATCCTCAGGCACCTCACCATGAGTCCTACATACATTAAATAACCTTACCAACCAGTCAACAATACAGTCACCCCCTTTTTTAATAAATTCCACTGCAATACCATCCGAACCTGCTGCCTTGCCGGCTTTCATCTTCCGCAAAGCTTTTACTACCTCTTCTCTGTTTACCAAATCATTTTCCCTAACCCTCTCACTTTTCACACCATATATTGTTACGAACTCAGTGCTTATTCGAGCAAGGTCGCCAGTAACATATACATATGTTACAAATACTATATTGACCCTTGTCTTTGCAAGGACGTTAGATTTGTTATATTGCACAACTCAGGATAACGCTATCTTAACGTTATGGGATTAAAACAAACACCAGGGTTAGAATTACCTATAATGAAAAAAATCAAATGTAGAAGGTGAACACATAAATCAGGCATGAATTATTCAATTTAACACTGAACATGAGTTTAACATTGAACATGAGTTAACATTGAACATGAGTTAACATTCCAGATAAGATTTCAAACCAGATCTCTTTCCTTTATGACACTTTGTTCGATAACATTACACTTAGACCTGACGTGACACAGTAAACATCATTGTTACACTTAGCTAAACCTGACGTGACACAGTAAACATCTTATAAACTGGGGCAGCGATGGCTACAGGGTTCGAGACAGGGAAAGCCTACATTACCTTGCTGGGCTCGGGACTGCTGAAGGAATCAACTCCCAGACAATTGTCTGAGCCTTTTATCTGAAGGACCAGCAAGGCAGGAACAGCTAGCCACGCCTCGACCCGCCACCTATGGCTACGATAGGTCAGAATGACACAATTGCCCTTGATAGGTCAAAAGACTAATTGTCACGCCCTCATCTTGACGTGATTGGCTGAAGGAGGCCTAAGGTCCGGCCCACATATGGCATGAATTCAAACTCCTTTGTTCCTTTGTCCAAGACAGCAGCGAATGTACGGGATGACATACCCCGTAGCTGGCCCCACGCCTTAACCTGACGTCGTTGACAAGGGTTTGGGTGCTAGAGGACTGGTCAACATCTGCTTCAAAACATAATTACTAAGAAAATTAACACGGTCAGGGAAGTGAGATCCGAGCCGAAAGCAACAACACCCTACACCAAGGCACACCAGACATAGAGACACACCATACACATATACGAGCATGTGGACACACACCCACGTGTTCGTAACACCCCCCCTCCTTAAAGGAGAAAATTCCTGGAAGAGGAATTTTCTCACCTTAAGAGCGGGATAAACAATCAGCTAACACATTATGTGCGCAAGCAAGATGGTGAATATCTAAATTATACCCTTGAAGAAACAAGGCCCACCTATTTTCATTTCTGACTCCGATCCCATAACTTGTGAACATTTTGAAGGGTTGGTAGTCAGTACACTCTAAAATGATTGGCTGAAGGGCACAAATATATAGGAAGTGTTGCAATACAAATAACAGGCAAAGATTCCTTCTCCATGGTCGGGCTATCTGTTTGGGCTCAGCCTTCTCTCTGTCCTCCTGCATGAGGACCTCACCAGCGTCAACATCACTGGCATTCACAGCTAATCTGATTGGAGCCTGCAAAATAAAACAGTTGAAAAGTAATGTTCCTAACTGATGAGAGAGGCTTCCCACACTGCTCATTCTAAATAGATCTGACATCTTTCTTCAATAAATTTGTGAAGGGGGTTGCGACTGCGAAAAAAGTTACTAATGCACGTTCTGTAATACCGAACTATACCCATAAAACGTCTCGGTTCTCTCCGAGATCGGGGGGCACTCATCTACGGGCTAATACTTGGACCCTTACGGTCGGTGGGAGGAGGGGACAGACAAACCTCTGGCAAAACTCTGGGTACGTCGACATGAGGGCAAACCTTTCTCCCCGTCACTTCCCAGACAGGTGCTAACGCTTCTCCTACGCCCACATCATGGCTTCAACCCTCACCGACTGACAGCAAGGCGGACAACTGCACACGTTGCTCCTCCGTCAGATGCGAAAGTTTCGTCTTCCACCTCCCGTTCGCGCCTCCGTCTTTCCGGGTCTCCGAGGCCTTCGCAGCTACGTCGTCAACTTCTTCACACACGGCTACCGCTGGACGGTGGATGATGCAGACTGATACCGTTGGTTCCAAAGGGGGAGGTCTCTACTGAGATATGGTTTAAGCATGTTTACGTGGCTTACTATCCGACATCTGCGCCTATCGGGGGGTAGAGACAAGATAATTTGAGTCCCCTACGCTCCGGATAGTGGTGTAGGGACCCTGAAAACGGACAGCCAAGGGTTGACCTGGGTGCTGTAGTAGAAGCCACACCTCGTCGCCTGTCTCTACATTTCTAAATCGAGACCGTCTGTCAGGCCACCTTGTCCTCCCTTCATGAGTCTCTCTTGAATGGGCTCGAGACAAATCCTCAGTCTCACCCACTGATTCTTGTACGGACTCGAAACAGCACAGGAGGTATCACACAGCTTCTCCTCACTAATTTCATCCTCAGAGACGTCCTCAAAACCTGAGTCTCTCTTGAATGGGCTCGAGACAAATCCTCAGTCTCACCCATGGACTCTTGTACGGACTCGAAACTAGCACAGGAGGTATCACACAGCTTCTCCTCACTAATTTCATCCTCAGAAGACGTCCTCAATTCCTGAGTCTCTCTTGAATGGGCTCGAGACAAATCCTCAGTCTCACCCACAGACTCTCATACGGACGCGAAACTAGCACAGGAGGTATCACACAGCTTCTCCTCACTAATTTCATCCTCAGAAGACGTCCTCAAATCCTCCGTCACAACGGAGTCTACACCAGGAGAGAGGGTATCACACAACTTCCTCTCGCTGGTCTCACTCTCAAGAAGAGTATAACAGTGGCCAGAGGAGGTTCTTAGCAATGGGTTCACATTGTCAACTATAACTCGGTCAAACGGACCTTCAAATGGGGGAACAGGAACTCGCCCGTCTCTACACTTCTGAATTGAGACCGTCTGAATAGGCTTTCCCAACACTGAGCGACATCTCGGCGGACACCAGGCCAATATACATTCCGCCACACTCAGTCCAGGGTCTTACTCACCCCTAAATGACCGGCAAAGCTTGAGTCATGCGCAAGCTCAAAATCTTCCTCCTGCAGGGACGCTGCACTACAACCTGGTGAACTGCCTGTCACTCCTCGTCTTCCCCATTACATGACACTGAACACCACTTCCTCAGGTCTCACTCTCAGGGAAAGTTTTCACTCCCCGCGTTTCAGCGGCTATGTCCTCAGGCACACGGCCTGCCGTGCCAGCTGTCATGGACCTGGCACCATCGTGGTTGTAGACTATCTCTGGTACCTCTTCATCAAGCTGCGCTGCCTCCGTGGACTCCACCGGGCCCGTAGGCAACATCGGCACAGGGTTCATCTTCCCAACCGTTAGGTCACTGCCTAACACAAAGTCCACGTCTAAGACAGGCAATTTATCTACAATCCCTACAAGGTCATGGCCCGTGAAGAAATCTATTTCTACTCTCACATCGACTAGTGGAGCTTCCTTGGGACCCGACAGTCCATCCAGCAAGACTCGGTGTCCAATCTCGTCTCGCGGCATCAAGCCATCCAACATCAGGGACTGTAACGCACCAGAATCCCGTAATACGGTCACTTTTCCTCGTACACCACATCAACTAACATAGCCCTCTAACAGGAACGCATGTAGTTCCCACAGAACAGATCCTATAATAAGGACAGATTAATCAACAGTCTCGCAACCCCTCACTTTCCTAAGAGCAGAAATAGCCTCACCTACTTTACTAAATTGGCCCTAAAATTAAGAAGAGACTCACGAGCCTACATATAGATTTAGAAAGTAGAGTCTCTGGATTCCTTCTCCCGAGCCCAGCAATCCTTCACCTGGTGCCCAACCTTGCCACAGGAAAAGCAAATCTTAACTCTGAGTATTTCCCCTGGCTTTTATGAGTAACCGGCAAGGTAGCAGATTCAGGTGGGATTACATTATTACCGGACTTTCCTTTTACATCGGAACCCTTCGAACGTCTCTCCGTACCAAGTTTGGAGCGTAGCCACTGCATGCATAAATCGCCCTTTTTGCAAAAATACTTGACATAAATCTGACCAGGTCTCTTCACGACCTCAAAATCATTACACTGGTCAACGTCAGCACTGGTCAACGACATGATTAACGAATCAAGGAAAGAAATTCCGTTAAGGCAAGAAAAATCCTGGCGAGGTTGCCAGTTTATATGTTACGAACTCAGTGCTTATTTGGGCAAGGTCGCCAGTAACACATATATATGTTACAAATACTATATTGACCCTTGTCTTTGCAAGGACATTAGATTTGTTATATTGCACGACTCAGGATAACGCTATCTTAACGTTAAGGGATTAAAACAAACACCAGGGTTAGAATTACCTATAATGAAAGAATTCAAATGTCCAAGGTGAACACATAAATCAGGCATGAATCATTTAAGTTAACAATGAACATGAGTTTTACATTGAACATGAGCTAACATTGAACATGAGTTAACATTCCAGATAAGATTTCAAACCAGGAGATCTCTTTCCTTTATGACACTTTGTTCGATAACATTACACTTAGACATGACGTGACACAGTAAACATCATCGTTACACTAAGCTAAACCTGACGTAACACAGTAAACATCTTACAAACTGGGGCAGCGATGGCTACGGAGTTCGAGACAGGGAAAGCCTTGCTGGGCTCGGGACTGCTGAAGGAATCGACACCCAGATGATGATGATGATGATGATGATGATGATGATAGAAAAGTCCCTTCCGAGGGGTGGGAAAAGAGAGGGGGGGAAAGAGCAAGAATTGTTAGAGGAAGTGAATTTTAGAGGGAGGAAAGAGCCAGGGCTTAACCCAGCTTGCATTGGAATAATATGTTAATAAGAGCGGAGATGATGAGTGGAGGGCAAGGTTTTATTTTCGTTATTTATTTATTTATATATTTTTTGATCTTATTCTATTTATTTTCTTATATCTAATTTTTTTTTCTTTTTTAAGGGGATATAGGAGGAGATGGATCGTATCTCTGGCCGATGGACACTGATTTTACCAAGGCGTTCCCTGCACGGACTTAGCAGCAAGATCTATAGAGGTTTTTAGTTTTTTAATATATTGGCAATGGATGTTGTCCAGGTTGTATATTAAACATGTTACCTGGGTGGTCTATTCCCAGGAGATTGTTGAAGAAATCAATCCAGTGAGTATGATGTATTTGAAATCGCTCTACTTGTCTTTCAGTTTCCTCCGGTAGATGTTTAGAGGAGGGATTCGTGTTCTCTCATGATGTTCTGTGTTCCTGATGAACTCGTGCCATTTGATGTTAAAAACCCAACGTAGAGCTTTGTTCTGAATGATTTGGAGTGCACGGATGTTGGATTTGGCTGAGAGAGGTGCAATTTGGTTTTGAATTGCGCCTTTCTGAATATATACAATTTTGCGAGCTCTCGCAATAGCCGCTCTAGACTGTATATGTCGGTTCATTCTCAGGTATACATCATAGTTTAGGCCCAGGACAGTGTTGATGGGTAACTGTCGGTGTATACGGGAGTGTAGGTAGACATTAGTTATGTTGTATCTCTGACGTGCATTAAAGTAGGATATGTTGGATTTTGCAGGAACTATTACAATCCTCCATTTTAGCTCCCAGAGCGAAACGTGGTCAATTTCCTGTTGGGCTCTATTGATTAAGTGTGTGAGGGTTCTGGCTCTGATTAGCTGTGTGACATCATCTGCATATTGGAGAGTGATGGAGTCCAGGTGTATAGGATTGGGAAGATCATTTGAGTAGAGTGTGTAAAGAGTGGGGGCCAGCACGAAGCGTTGGGGTACACCGGCATTAAGGAAGAAGTAGTTTGAGTAAGTGTTTCTGTATTTGATTCGGGTTTTTCTGTTGCTAAGATAGTTAGAGAGAAGCTTAATGGTGGGTCGTGGGAGTTGGAACTGGGTGCTTAGTTTATACCTCAATCCATCGTGCCACACGGTGTCCGAGGCTACCAGACAATTGTCTGAGCATTTTATCTGAAGGACCAGCAAGGTAGGAACAGCTAGCCACGCCTCGACCCGCTACTATGGCTACGATAGGTCAGAATGACACAATTGCCCTTGATAGGTCAAAAGACTAATTGTCACGCCCTCATCTTGACGTGATTGGCTGAAGGAGGCCTAAGGTCCGGCCTACATATGGCGAGAATTCAAACTCCTTTGTTCCTTTGTCCACGACGGCTGCGAACTTACGTGATGACATACGACGCAGCTGGCCCCATGCCTTGACCTGACGCCGTTGACAAGAGTCTGGGTGCTAGAGGACTGGTCAACATCTGCTTCAAAACATAATTACTAAGACAATTAACACGGTCAGGGAAGTGAGATCCGAGCCGAAAGCAACAACACCCTATACCAAGGCACACCATACACATATGCGAACATTTAGACACACGCACACGGGCATGAGAAGAAAGATCATGAGAGGCAAGTGTTTTGGGAGCAGCTGAATGAGTGTGTTAGTGGTTTTGATGCACGAGACCGGGTTATAGTGTTGGGTGATTTGAATGCAAAGGTGAGTAATGTGGCAGTTGAGGGAATAATTGGTATACATGGGGTGTTCAGTGTTGTAAATGGAAATGGTGAAGAGCTTGTAGATTTGTGTGCTGAAAAAGGACTGATGATTGTGAATACCTGGTTTAAAAAGCGAGATATACATAAGTATACTTATGTAAGTAGGAGAGATGGCCAGAGAGCGTTATTGGATTACGTGTTAATTGACAGGCGCGCGAAAGAGAGACTTTTGGATGTTAATGTGCTGAGAGGTGCAACTGGAGGGATGTCTGATCATTATCTTGTGGAGGCTAAGGTGAAGATTTGTATGGGTTTTCAGAAAAGAAGAGTGAATGTTGGGGTGAAGAGGGTGGTGAGAGTAAGTGAGCTTGGGAAGGAGACTTGTGTGAGGAAGTACCAGGAGAGACTGAGTACAGAATGGAAAAAGGTGAGAACAATGGAAGTAAGGGGAGTGGGGGAGGAATGGGATGTATTTAGGGAATCAGTGATGGATTGCGCAAAAGATGCTTGTGGCATGAGAAGAGTGGTAGGTGGGTTGATTAGAAAGGGTAGTGAGTGGTGGGATGAAGAAGTAAGAGTATTAGTGAAAGAGAAGAGAGAGGCATTTGGACGATTTTTGCAGGGAAAAAATGCAATTGAGTGGGAGACGTATAAAAGAAAGAGACAGGAGGTCAAGAGAAAGGTGCAAGAGGTGAAAAAAAGGGCAAATGAGAGTTGGGGTGAGAGAGTATCATTAAATTTTAGGGAGAATAAAAAGATGTTCTGGAAGGAGGTAAATAAAGTGCGTAAGACAAGGGAGCAAATGGGAACTTCAGTGAAGGGCGCAAATGGGGAGGTGATAACAAGTAGTGGTGATGTGAGAAGGAGATGGAGTGAGTATTTTGAAGGTTTGTTGAATGTGTTTGATGATAGAGTGGCAGATATAGGGTGTTTTGGTCGAGGTGGTGTGCAAAGTGCGAGGGTTAGGGAAAATGATTTGGTAAACAGAGAAGAGGTAGTAAAAGCTTTGCGGAAGATGAAAGCCGGCAAGGCAGCAGGTTTGGATGGTATTGCAGTGGAATTTATTAAAAAAGGGAGTGACTGTATTGTTGACTGGTTGGTAAGGTTATTTAATGTATGTATGACTCATGGTGAGGTGCCTGAGGATTGGCGGAATGCGTGCATAGTTCCATTGTACAAAGGCAAAGGGGATAAGAGTGAGTGCTCAAATTACAGAGGTATAAGTTTGTTGAGTATTCCTGGCAAATTATATGGGAGGGTATTGATTGAGAGGGTGAAGGCATGTACAGAGCATCAGATTGGGGAAGAGCAGTGTGGTTTCAGAAGTGGTAGAGGATGTGTGGATCAGGTGTTTGCTTTGAAGAATGTATGTGAGAAATACTTATCAAAGCAAATGGATTTGTATGTAGCATTTATGGATCTGGAGAAGGCATATGATAGAGTTGATAGAGATGCTCTGTGGAAGGTATTAAGAATATATGGTGTGGGAGGCAAGTTGTTAGAAGCAGTGAAGTTTTTATCGACGATGTAAGGCATGTGTACGTGTAGGAAGAGAGGAAAGTGATTGGTTCTCAGTGAATGTAGGTTTGCGGCAGTGGTGTGTGATGTCTCCATGGTTGTTTAATTTGTTTATGGATGGGGTTGTTAGGGAGGTGAATGCAAGAGTTTTGGAAAGAGGGGCAAGTATGAAGTCTGTTGGGGATGAGAGAGCTTGGGAAGTGAGTCAGTTGTTGTTCGCTGATGATACAGCGCTGGTGGCTGATTCTTGTGAGAAACTGCATAAGCTGGTGACTGAGTTTGGTAAAGTGTGTGAAAGAAGAAAGTTAAGAGTAAATGTGAATAAGAGCAAGGTTATTAGGTACAGTAGGGTTGAGGGTCAAGTCAATTGGGAGGTGAGTTTGAATGGAGAAAAACTGGAGGAAGTGAAGTGTTTTAGATATCTGGGAGTGGATCTGGCAGCGGATGGAACCATGGAAGCGGAAGTGGATCATAGGGTGGGGGAGGGGGCGAAAATTCTGAGAGCCTTGAAGAATGTGTGGAAGTCGAGAACATTATCTCGGAAAGCAAAAATGGGTATGTTTGAAGGAATAGTGGTTCCAACAATGTTGTATGGTTGCGAGGCGTGGGCTATGGATAGAGTTGTGCGCAGGAGGATGGATGTGCTGGAAATGAGATGTTTGAGGACAATGTGTGGTGTGAGGTGGTTTGATCGAGTAAGTAACGTAAGGGTAAGAGAGATGTGTGGAAATAAAAAGAGCGTGGTTGAGAGAGCAGAAGAGGGTGTTTTGAAATGGTTTGGTCACATGAGAGAATGAGTATGTATATACATGTGTATGTGGGTGGTTTGGGCCATTCTTTCGTCTGTTTCCTTGCGCTATCTCGCTAACGCGGGAGACAGCGACAAAGCAAAATAGAATAAAAGAAAATAAAAATATATATATATATTATTTATATATTCATTATACTTTTTCGCTGTCTCCCTCGTTAGCGAGGTAGCGCAAGGAAACATGACGAAAGAATGGCCCAACCCACCCACATACACATGTATATACATACAAGTCCGCACACGCACATATACATACCTATACATTTTAACTTATATATATATATATATATATATATATATATATATATATATATATATATATATATATATATATATATATATATACATACACAGACATATACATATATACACATGTACATAATTCATACTTGCTGCCTTTATTAACTCCCGTCGCTACCCCTCCACACATGAAATGACAACTCCCTACCCCGGCATGCGCACGAGGTAGCGCTAGGAAAAGACAACAATGGCCACATTCGTTCACACTCAGCCTCTAGCTTTCATGTATAATGCACCGAAACCACAGCTCCCTTTCCACAACCAGGCCCCACAAAACATTTCATGGTTTACCCCAGACGCTTCACATGCCCTGGTTCAGTCCACTGACAGCACCCGTCGACCCCGGTATACCACATCGTTTCAATTCACTCTATTCTTTGCACGCCTTTCACCCTCCTGCATGTTCAAGCCCCGATCGCTCAACGTCTTTTTCACCCCATCCTTCCACCTCCAGTTCGGTCTCCTACTTCTCCTCGTTCCCTCTGACACATATATCCTCTTTGTCAATCTTCCCTCACTCATTCTCTCCATTTGACCAAACAATTTCAAAACACCCTCCCCTACTCTCTCAACCACACTTTTTATAACCACACATCTTTCTTACCCTTTCATTTTACTTACTCGATCAAACCACCTCACACCACATATTGTCCTCAAATATCTCATTTCCAACACATCCACCCTCCTCCGCACAACATTTTCTATAGCCCATGCCTCGCAACCATACAACATTGTTGGAACCACTATTCCTTCAAACATACCCATTTTTGCTTTCCGAGATAATGTTCTCGCTTTCCACACATTTTTAACGCTCCAAGAACTTTCGCCCCCTCCCCCATCCTATGACTCACTTCCGCTTCCATGGTTCCATCCGCTGCCAAATCCACTACCAGGTATCAATAACACTTCACTTCCTCCAGTTTTTCTCCATTCAAACTTACCTCCCATTTGACTTGTCCCTCAACCCGACTGTACCTAATCACCTTGCTATTATTCACATTTACTCTCAGCTTTCTTCTTCCACACTTTACCATACTCAGTCACCAGCTTCTGCAGTTTCTCACCCGAATCAGCCAACAGCGCTGTATCAGCAAAGAACAACTGACTCACGTCCCAAGCACTCTCATTCATAACAGACTTCATACTTGCCCCTCTCTCGAAAACTCTTGCATTCACCTATCTAACAACCCCATCCATGAACAGATTAAACAACCATAGAGACACCACACACCCCTGCCGCAAACCGACATTCCCTGAGAACCAATCACTTTCTTCTATTCCTACTCGTAGACATGCCTTACATCCTTGATAAAAACTTTTCACTGCTTCTAGCAGCTTACCTCCAACCCCATATACTCTTAATACCTACCACAGAGCATCTCTATCAACTTTATCATATGCCTTCTCCAGATCAATATATGCTACATACAAATCCATTTGCTTTTCTTCTAAGTATTTCTCACATACGTTCTTCAAAGCAAACACCTGATCCAGACATCCTCTACCACTTCTGAAACCATACTGCTCTTCCCCAATCTGATGCTCTGCACATGTCTTTACTCTCTCAATCAATACCCTCCCATATAATTTCTCAGGAATATTCAACAAACTTATACCTGTGTAATTTGAGCACTCACCTTTATTCCCTTTGCTTTTGTACAATGGCACCATGCATGTATTCCGCCAATCCTCAGGCACCTCACCATGAAACATACATACATTAGATATCTTGCCAACCAGTCAACAACAGAGTCATCCCCTTTTTTGGTAAATTCCCCTGCAATACCATCCAAACCCGCTGCCTTACCGGCTTTCATCTTCCGCAAAGCTTTCACTACCTCTTCTCTGTATACCAAATCATTCTCTTTAGCCCTCTCACTTCGCACACCACCTCAACCAAAACACCCTATAACTGCCACTCTATCATCTAACACTTTCAACAAACCTTCAAAATACTCACTTCATCTCCTCACATCACCGCTACTTGTTATTACCTCCCCATTAGCCCCTTTCACCGATGTTCGCATTTGTTCTCTTGTCTTACGCACTATATTTACCTTCTTCCAAAATATCTATTTATTCTCCCTAAAATTTAATGATACTCTCTCACCCCACCTCTCATTTGCCCTCTTTTTCACCTCTTGCACCTTTCTCTTGATCTCCCACCTCTTTCTTTTATACATCTCCCAGTCATTTGCATTATTTCCCTGCAGAACTAGTCCAAATACCTCTTTCTTCTCTTTCACAAATAATCTTACTTCTTCATCCGACCACTCACTACCCTTTCTAATCTGCTCACCTCCTACGCTTCTCATGCCACAAGCATCTTTTGCGCAAGCCATCACTGCTTCCCTAAATACATCCCATTCCTTCCCCACTCCCCTTACGTCCTTTGTTCTCACTTTTTCCATTCTGCACTCAGTCTCTCCTGGTACATCCTCACACAAGTTTCCTTCCTAAGCTCACTTACTCTCACCACTCTCTTCACCCTAATATTCTCTATTCTTTTCTGAAAACCTCTACTAATCTTCACCTTCTCCTCAACAAAATAATGATCAGACATACCTTCAGTTGCACCTCTCAGCACAGTAACATCCAAAAGTCTCTCTTTCACGCGTCTATCAATTAACATGTAATCCAATAACGCTCTCTGGCCATCTCTCCTACTTACATACGTATACTTATGTATAGCTCTTTTTAAACTAGGTATTCCCAATCACCAGTCCTTTTTCAGCACACAAATCTACAAGCTCTACACCATTTCCCTTTACAACACTTAACACCCCATGTACACCAATTATTCCCTCAACTGCCACATTACTCACTTTTGCATTCAAATCACCCATCACTATAACCTGGTCTTGTGCATCAAAACTACTAACACACTTACTCAACTGCTCCCAAAACACTTGCCTCTCATGATCTTTCTTCTCATGCCCAGGTGCATAGGCATCAATAATCACCCATCTCTCTTCATCCACTTCAGTTTTACCCATATCAATCAAGAGTTTACTTTCTTACACTCTATCACATACTCCCATCACTCCTGTTTCAGGAGTAGTGCTACTCCTTCCTTTCCTTGCTCTTGTCCTCTCACCAGCCCCTGATTTTACTCTCAAAACCTTCCCAAACCACTCTTCCCTTTTTCCCTTGAGCTTCGTTTTACACAGAGCCAAAACATTCAGGTTCCTTTCCTCAAACATACTACCTATCTCTCCTATTTTCTCATCTTGGTTACAATCCATTTAGACACCCCAATCTGAGCCTTCGAGGAGGATGAGCACTCCCTGAGTGACTCCTCCTTCTGTTTCCCCTGGGGATAGGGGGGAAAGAATTCTTCCCATGCATTCATCACGTGTCGTAGAAGGCGACTGAAGGGGACGGGAGCGGGGTGCTAGAAATCCTCCTCTCCTTGTATTCTTAACTTTCTAAAAGGGGAAACAGAAGAAGGAGTCACGCAGGAAGTGTTCATCCTCCTCGAAGGCTTAGATTGGGGTGTCTAAATGTGTGTAGATGTAACCAAGATGAGAAAAAAGGAGATATAGATAGTATGTTTGAGGAAAGGAACCTGGATATTTTGGCTCTAAGTGAAACGAAGCTCAAGGGTAAAGGGGAAGGGTGGTTTGGGAATGTCCTGGGAGTAAAGTCAGGGGTTAGTGAGAGGACGAGAGCAAGGGAAGAAGTAGCACTACTCCTGAAACAGGAGTGGTGGGAGTATGTGATAGAGTGTAAGAAAGTAAACTCTAGATTGATATGGGTAAAATTGAAAGTGGATGGAGAGAGATGGGTGATTATTGGTGCATATGCAGCTAATCATGAGAAGAAAGGTCATGAGAGGCAAGAATTTTGGGAGCAGCTGAGTGAGTGTGTTAGTAGTTTTGATGCACGAGACCGGGTTATAGTGATAGGTGATTTCAATGCAAAGGTGAGTAATGTGGCAGTTGAGGGAATAATTGATGTACATGAGGTGTTCTGTGTTGTAAATGGAAATGGTGAAGAGCTTGTAGATTTATGTGCTGAAAAAGAACTGGTGATTGGGAGCACCTGGTTTAAAAAGAGAGATATACATAAGCATACGTATGTAAGTAGGAGAGATGGCCAGAGAGCGTTATTGGTTTATTTGTTAATTGATAGGCGCGCAAAAAAGAGACTTTTGGATGTTAATGTGCAGAGAGGTGCAACTGGAGGGATGTCTGATCATTATCTTGATGAGGCGAAAGTGAAGATTTGTCGAGGTTTTCAGAAAAGAAGAGAGAATGTTGGGGTGAAGAGAGTTTCGAGAGTAAGTGTGCTTGGGAAGGAGACTGAGTACAGAATGGAAAAAGGTGAGAACAAAGGACGTAAGGGGAGTGGGGGAGGAATGGGATGCACTTAGGGAAGCAGTGATGGCTTGTGCAAAAGATACTTGTGGCATTAAAAGCGTGGGAGGTAGGCAGATTAGAAAGGGTAGTGAGTGGTGGGATGAGGAAGTAAGATTATTAGTAAAAGAGAAGAGAGAAGCATTTGGAAGATTTTTGCATGGAAATAATGCAAATGACTAGATGTATAAAAGAAAGGCAGGAGGTCAAGAGAAAGGTACAAGAAGCGAAAAAGAGGGCAAATGAGAGGTGGGATGAAGAGTATCATTAAACTTTCGGGAGAATAAAAAGATGTTTTGGAGGGAGGTAAATAAAGTGTATAGGAGAAGGGAACAAATGGGAACATCAGTGAAGGGGGCTAATGGGGAGGTGATAACAAGTAGTGGTGATGTGAGAAGGAGATGGAGTGAGAATTTTGAAGGTTTGTTGAATGTGTTTGATGATAGAGGGGCAGATATAGGGTGTTTTGGTCGAGATGGTGTGCAAAGTGAGAGGGTTAGGGAGAATGATATGGTAAACAGAGAAGAGGTAGTAAAAGCTTTGCGGAAGATGAAAGCCGGCAAGGCAGCGGGTTCGGATGGTATTGCAGTGGAATTTATTAACAAAGGGGGTGACAGTATTGTTGACAGGTTGGTAAGGTTATTTAATGTATGTATGGCTCATGGTGAGGTGCCTGAGGATTGGCGGAATGCGTGCATAGTGCCATTGTACAAAGGTAAAGGGGATAAAGGTGAACGCTCAAATTACAAAGGTATAAGTTTGTTGAGTATTCCTGGAATGGGAAATTATATGGGAGGGTATTGACTGAGAGGGTGAAGGCATGTACAGAGCATCAGATTGAGGAAGAGCAGGGTGGTTTCAGAAGTGGTAGAGGATGAGTGGATCAGGGGTTTGCTTAGGAGAATGTACGTGAGAAATACTTCGAAAAGCAAAGGGATTTGTATGTAGCATCTATGGGTCCGGAAAAGGCACATGATAAGAGTTGATAGAGATGATCTGTGGAAGGTATTAAGAATATATGGTGTGGGAGGTAAGTTGTTAGAAGCAGTGAAAAGTTTTTATCCAGGATGTAAGGCATGTGTAAGTGTAGTAAGAGAGGAAACTGATTGGTTCTTGGCGAATGTAGGTTTGCGGCAGGGGTGCGTGATGTCTCCATGGTTGTTTGATTTGTTTATGGATGGGGTTGTTTGGGAGGCGAGTGCAAGAGTTTTGGAAAGAGGGGCAAGTTTGCAGTCTGTTGTGGATGAGAGAGCTTGGGAAGTGAGTCAGTTGTTCTTCGCTGATGATACAGCGCTGGTGGCTGATTCATGTGAGAATCTGCAGAAGCTTGTGACTGAGTTTGGTAAAGTATGTGAAAGAAGAAGCTGAGTGTAAATGTGAGTAAGAGCAAGGTTATTGCGTACAGTAGGGTTGAGGGACAAGTCAATTGGGAGGTAATTTTGAATGGAGAAAAACTGGAGGAAGTGAAGTGTTTTAGACATCTGGGAGTGGATTTGGCAGTGGATGAACCACGTAAGCGGAAGTGTATCATAGGGTGAGGGAGGGGGCGAAAGTTCTGGGAGCGTTAAAGAATGTGTGGAAGTCGTGAACATTATCTTGGAAAGCAAAAGTGGATATGTTTGAAGGAATAGTTGTTCCAACAATGATATATGGTTGCAAGGCGTGGGCTATGGATAGAGTTGTACGGAGGAGGGTGGATGTGCTGGAAATGAGATGTTTCCGGACAATATATGGTGTGAGGCGGTTTGATCGAGTAAGTAATGGAAGGGTAAGAGAGATGTGTGATCATAAAAAAAAGTGTGGTTGAGAGAGCAGAGGAGGGTGTTTTGAAATGGTTTGGTCACATTCAGAAGATGAGTGAGGAAAGATTGACAAAGAGGATATATGTGTCAGAGGTGGAGGGAACGAGGAGAAGTAGGAGACCAAATTGGAGATGGAAAGATGAAGCGAAAAAGATTTTGAGTGATCTGGGCCTGAACAGGCAGGAGGGCGAAAGGAGTGCAAGGAATAGAGTAAATTGGAACGATGTGGGATACCGGGGTCGACGTGCTGTCAATGGATTGAACCAGGGCATGTGAAGCGCCTATGACAAACCATGGAAAGTTTTGTGGGGCCTGGATGTGGAGAGGGAGCTGTGGTTTCGGTGCTTTATACATGAGAGCTAGAGACTGAGTGTGAACGAACATGGCCTTTGTTGTCTTTTCCTAGCGCTACCCCGCGTACATGTGGAGGGAGGGGGTTGTTATTTCATGTGTGGCGGGGTGGCGACGGAAATGAACAAGGGCAGACAGTATGAATTATGTACATGTGTATATATGTATATGTTTGTCTGTGTATATATATGTATACGTTGAGATGTATAGGTACATATATGTGCGTGTGTGGACGTGTATGTATATACATGTGTAAGTGGGTGGGTTGGGTCATTCTTTCGTCGGTTTCCTTGCGCTACCTCGCTAACGCGGGAGACAGCGAAAAAGTATAATAAATAAATGAATAAATAAGAAGGAGATGGAGTGAGTATTTTGAAGGTTTGTTGAATGTGTTTGATGATAGAGTGGCAGATATAGGGTTTCTTGGTCGAGGTGGTGTGCAAAGTGAGAGGGTTGGGGAAAATGATTTGGTAAACAGAGAAGAGGTAGTAAAAGCTTTGCGGAAGATGAAAGCCGGCAAGGCAGCAGGTTTGGATGGTATTGCAGTGGAATTAATTAAAAAAGGGGGTGACTGTACTGTTGACTGGTTGATAAGGTTATTTAATGTATGTATGACTCATGGTGAGGTGCCTGAGGATTGGCGGAATGCGTGCATAGTGCCATTGTACAAAGGCAAAGGGGATAAGAGTGAGTGCTCAAATTACAGAGGTATAAGTTTGTTGAGTATTCCTGGTAAATTATATGGAAGGTATTGATTGAGAGGGTGAAGGCATGTACAGAGCATCAGATTGGGGAAGAGCAGTGTGGTTTCAGAAGTGGTAGAGGATGTGTGGATCAGGTGTTTGCTTTGAAGAATGTATGTGAGAAATACTTATCAAAGCAAATGGATTTGTATGTAGCATTTATGGATCTGGAGAAGGCATATGATAGAGTTGATAGAGATGCTCTGTGGAAGGTATTAAGAATATATGGTGTGGGTGGCAAGTTGTTGGAAGCAGTGAAAAGTTATTATCGAGGATGTAAGGCATGTGTACGTGTAGGAAGAGAGGAAAGTGATTGGTTCTCAGTGAATGTAGGTTTGCGGCAGGGGTGTGTGATGTCTCCATGGTTGTTTAATTTG
Organism: Panulirus ornatus; assembly: GCF_036320965.1. Lineage (NCBI taxonomy): Eukaryota > Metazoa > Arthropoda > Malacostraca > Decapoda > Palinuridae > Panulirus > Panulirus ornatus. The sequence continues at coordinate 38,015,132 of NC_092243.1, read as the reverse complement.
TTTATGGATGGGGTTGTTAGGGAGGTGAATGCAAGAGTTTTGGAAAGAGGGGCAAGAATGAAGTCTGTTGTGGAGGAGAGAGCTTGGGAAGTGAGTCAGTTGTTGTTCGCTGATGATACAGCGCTGGTGGCTGATTCATGTGAGAAACTGCAGAAGCTGGTGACTGAGTTTGGTAAAGTGTGTGAAAGAAGAAGGTTAAGAGTAAATGTAAATAAGAGCAAGGTTATTAGGTATAGTAGGGTTGAGGGTCAAGTCAATTGGGAGGTAAGTTTGAATGGAGAAAAACTGGAGGAAGTGAAGTGTTTTAGATATCTGGGAGTGGATCTGGCAGCGGATGGAACCATGCAAGCGGAAGTGAATCATAGGGTGGGGGAGGGGGCGAAAATCCTGGGAGCCTTGAAGAATGTGTGGAAGTCGAGAACATTATCTCGGAAAGCAAAAATGGGTATGTTTGAAGGAATAGTGGTTCCAACAATGTTGTATGGTTGCGAGGCGTGGGCTATGGATAGAGTTGTGCGCAGGAGGGTGGATGTGCTGGAAATGAGATGTCTGAGGACAATGTGTGGTGTGAGGTGGTTTGATCGAGTAAGTAATGTACGGGTAAGGGAGATGTGTGGAAATTAAAAGAGCGTGGTTGAGAGAGGAGAAGAGGGTGTTTTGAAATGGTTTGGACACATGGAGAGAATGAGTGAGGAAAGATTGACCAAGAGGATATATGTGTCGGAGGTGGAGGGAACAAGGAGAAGTGGGAGACCAAATTGGAGGTGGAAAGATGGAGTGAAAAAGATTTTGAGTGATCGGGGCCTGAACATGCAGGAGGGTGAAAGGAGGGCAAGGAATAGAGTGAACTGGATCGATGTGGTATACCGGGGTTGACGTGCTGTCAGTGGATTGAATCAGGGTATGTGAAGCGTCTGGGGTAAACCATGGAAAGCTGTGTAGGTATGTATATTTGCGTGTGTGGACGTGTATGTATATACATGTGTATGGGGGTGGGTTGGGCCATTCCTTTCGTCTGTTTCCTTGCGCTACCTCGCAAACGCGGGAGACAGCGACAAAGCAAAAAAAGAAAAAAAAAATTAAATAGATGAATATATATATATATATATATATATATATATATATATATATATATATATATATATATATATATATATATATATATATATATTTTTTTTTTTTTTTTTTTTTTTTTCTTTTTGATTATACTTTGTTGCTGTCTCCCGCGTTAGCTTGGTAGAGCTAGGAAAGAGACGAAAGAATGGCCCAACCCAACCACGTACACATGTATATACATAAACGACCTCATACTCATATATACATACCTATACATTTCAACCTATACATACATATAAACACACAGACATATACATATAAACACATGTACATATTCATACTTGCTACCTTCATCAATTTTCGCCGCCACCCCGCCACACATGAAATAGTACCCCCTTGCCCTGCGTGCCCGCGAGGTAACGCTAGGAGAAGACAACAAAGGCCACATTCATCCACACTCAGTCTCTAGATGTCATGCGTAATGCACCGAAACCACATCTCCCTTCCCACATACAAGACCCCACAAAACTTTTTGTGGTTTACCTCAGACGCTTCACATGCCCTGGTTCAATCCATTGACAGCATCTCGACCCTGGTATACCACATCGTTCCAATTCACTCTATTCCTTGCACACATTTCACCCTCCTGTAATATATATACATATACATACATATATATATATATATATATATATATATATATATATATATATATATATATATATATATATATATATTTTTTTTTTTTTTTTTTTTTGCTTTGTCGCTGTCTCCCGCGTTTGCGAGGTAGCGCAAGGAAACAGACGAAAGAAATGGCCCAACCCACCCCCATACACATGTATATACATACACGTTCACACATGTAAATATACATACCTACACAGCTTTCCATGGTTTACCCCAGACGCTTCACATGCCCTGATTCAATCCACTGACAGCACGTCAACCCCGTTATACCACATCGATCCAATTCACTCTATTCCTTGCCCTCCTTTCACCCTCCTGCATGTTCAGGCCCCGATCACACAAAATCTTTTTCACTCCATCTTTCCACCTCCAATTTGGTCTCCCACTTCTCCTTGTTCCCTCCACCTCCCTCCGACACATATATCCTCTTGGTCAATCTTTCCTCACTCATTCTCTCCATGTGCCCAAACCATTTCAAAACACCCTCTTCTGCTCTCTCAACCACGCTCTTTTTATTTCCACACATCTCTCTTACCCTTACATTATTTACTCGATCAAACCACCTCACACCACACATTGTCCTCAAACATCTCATTTCCAGCACATCCACCCTCCTGCGCACAACTCTATCCATAGCCCACGCCTTGCAACCATACAACATTGTTGGAACCACTATTCCTTCAAACATACCCATTTTTGCTTTCCGAGATAATGTTCTCGACTTCCACACATTCTTCAAGGCTCCCAGGATTTTCGCCCCCTCCCCCACCCTATGATCTACTTCCGCTTCCATGGTTTCATCCGCTGCCAGATCCACTCCCGGATATCTAAAACACTTTACTTCCTCCAGTTTTTCTCCATTCAAACTTACCTCCCAATTGACTTGACCCTCAACCCTACTGTACCTAATAATCTTGCTCTTATTCACATTTACTCTTAACTTTCTTCTTTCACACACTTTACCAAACTCAGTCACCAGCTTCTGCAGTTTCTCACATGAATCAGCCACCAGCGCTGTATCATCAGCGAACAACAACTGACTCACTTCCTAAGCTCTCTCATCCACAGCATATATATATATATATATATATATATATATATATATATATATATATATATATATATATATATTGAAGAATGTATGTGAGAAATACTTAGAAAAGGCAAATGGATTTCTATGTAGCATTTATGGATCTGGAGAAGGCATATGATAGAGTTGATAGAGATGCTCTGTGGAAGGTATTAAGAATATATGGTGTGGGAGGAAAGTTGTTAGAAGCAGTGAAAAGTTTTTATCGAGGATGTAAGGCATGTGTACGTGTAGGAAGAGAGGAAAGTGATTGGTTCTCAGTGAATGTAGGTTTGCGGCAGGGGTGTGTGATGTCTCCATGGTTGTTTAATTTGTTTATGGATGGGGTTGTTAGGGAGGTAAATGCAAGAGTTTTGGAAAGAGGGGCAAGTATGAAGTCTGTTGGGGATGAGAGAGCTTGGGAAGTGAGTCAGTTGTTGTTCGCTGATGATACAGCGCTGGTGGCTGATTCATGTGAGAAACTGCAGAAGCTGGTGACTGAGTTTGGTAAAGTGTGTGGAAGAAGAAAGTTAAGAGTAAATGTGAATAAGAGCAAGGTTATTAGGTACAGTAGGGTTGAGGGTCAAGTCAATTGGGAGGTAAGTTTGAATGGAGAAAAACTGGAGGAAGTGAAGTGTTTTAGATACCTGGGAGTGGATCTGGCAGCGGATGGAACCATGGAAGCGGAAGTGGATCATAGGGTGGGGGAGGGGGCGAAAATTCTGGGGGCCTTGAAGAATGTGTGGAAGTCGAGAACATTATCTCGGAAAGCAAAAATGGGTATGTTTGAAGGAATAGTGGTTCCAACAATGTTGTATGGTTGCGAGGCGTGGGCTATGGATAGAGTTGTGCGCAGGAGGATGGATGTGCTGGAAATGAGATGTTTGAGGACAATGTGTGGTGTGAGGTGGTTTGATCGAGTGAGTAACGTAAGGGTAAGAGAGACGTGTGGAAATAAAAAGAGCGTGGTTGAGAGAGCAGAAGAGGGTGTTTTGAAGTGGTTTGGGCACATGGAGAGAATGAGTGAGGAAAGATTGACCAAGAGGATATATGTGTCGGAGGTGGAGGGAACGAGGAGAAGAGGGAGACCAAATTGGAGGTGGAAAGATGGAGTGAAAAAGATTTTGTGTGATCGGGGCCTGAACATGCAGGAGGGTGAGAGGAGGGCAAGGAATAGAGTGAATTGGAGCGATGTGGTATACCGGGGTTGACGTGCTGTCAGTGGATTGAATCAAGGCATGTGAAGCGTCTGGGGTAAACCATGGAAAGCTGTGTAGGTATGTATATTTGCGTGTGTGGACGTATGTATATACATGTGTATGGGGGGGGGGGGGGTGGGGCCATTTCTTTCGTCTGTTTCCTTGCGCTACCTCGCAAACGCGGGAGAGAGCGACAAAGTATAATAATAAAAAAATAATATATATATATATATATATATATATATATATATATATATATATATATATATATATATGTGTGTGTGTGTGTGTGTGTGTGTGTGTGTGTGTGTGTGTGTGTGTGTGTGTGTGTATTCCTACGAGTCCACGGGGAAAATGAAACACGATAAGTTCCCAAGTGCATTTTCGTGTAATAATCACATCATCAGGGGAGAAACAAGAGAGAAATATACGTCAGTCGATATACATCGAAGAGACGAAGCTAGGACGCCATTTGGTAAACATGTAATTGTCCAAAATATACAACGAGCGTTCATAAACTTATCATTTTACAAATTTTATCAACAATAAAGTTATCTAATTTGTATAGACCATCACTAATATTAAGATCATAATTCTTTGTGTATTCATACAAATTAGATCACGCGCAAAATTGTGATCCTTTCCAATATATATATATATATATATATATATATATATATATATATATATATATATATATATATATATATATATATATATATTGGAAAGTATCACAATTTTGCGCGTGATCAAGTATACTCCTACGAGTCCACGGGGAAAATGATACACGAGAAGTTCCCAAGTGCACTTTCGTGTAATAGTCACATCATCAGGAGAGACACAAGAGAGAAATATAACAGTCAGTTGATATACAACGAAGAGACGTAGCTAGGACCTCATTTGGTAAACAAGCGATTGTCCAAGACAGACAACGAGCGTATCATAAACTTATTATGTGGACAGGAAGGTGAATTGTTTACAAACTCTATCAACAATAAAGTTACCCAATTTGTATAGGCCATCACTAATATTAAGATCATAATTCTTTGTGTATTTGATAATAGAAGATTCAATGATATTTCTCGTGGTAATAATCACCTCCTTGCCCTAAGCCCCAATATTGGTTCACTTGCCGTCTTCTATAGGTTTACTTCGGTTTTTGGTCACTAGAGCTGGCTGCTTATGTGCCTACACCACTAGTTAGACCACGCAATACTCAGCAAGCTGCTGGGTCACGTGATTATTGTGTGGCCATCGACACCTCAAGGGTGGGCCATTTTGATACCTGCTTCTTTCTCTACAAGTCGAAGCTTTGGAACACTCTACCTTCTCATGTCCTTCCCATGGCACATTTCGAAAGAAAGGTCTTTAACGTCCTCAAAAATTCGTAGATATTCTCTATGCGTTATTTTTTTCCGATTCATAATTCTTTCTTATATTTGAATTAAGGCCCAGCTTTGATGTGGACTTTTGTCCGTGACTGGAGCCTTCAACATAAAAAACAAAGATGATGCAAGAATGGGCATAGGATTAGTAAGAGGAGCATCAGGGGGTGAAGAATGTATCATTCTAGGTATAGCTAGAAAAGAAACGGGAGAGACATCTATAGTACCGTCAAAACGGATAAGTGGAGTAAAGGTACAGCGACGAAAGTTCTTAGTGATGCCTTTAACTAAAGACCAGAAAGACCTATCACTGGACGAAAAGGAGAGGTTATTACACTTCCTTTGAATAAAGAAGCACCTTGGCTTACGGATAACGTACTTGCAATGATTACAAACGGTGATAAATGCTAAATGGTAGTCGAAGGAAAGAGTTTTCCTAGGCCCGATATTCTTGATCCTTTGCCTGAATGGCCTCAGAACAGGAACGGTTGAACCATGGACTGGAAGAAGAGGTCATCTTGGAAGAAGAGGGATAAACGGTTTCATTCCCGCAACAATAACCTGTGTTATACGTTCGGAGGAGACAGATGCATCACCGCATGAGACAATCATCCACTCAAGTAAAAAAAGAAGGAAATAAAATCGAAAGTTATTCCAGTCAGCTTTGTGAAGATGACAACATTTACATGTAGAAGGGGCTGCTGGAGGGGAAGGTGCCGTTAAAAGAGTACATTTACCAAAGTGTGGACGAGCTGTCAGTAAGACGTCCGTGGCAGACAGAGGTCTTATGGACCGTATACGTAATGAGAATGTATGTGAATTTAGAACTAATTAGCACCTATTCCTTGAACAAGTACTGCCCTCTTTTGAACAGAACCAGAATAAAATGTTCTTCTTGTAATACATACCGTTCTTTTTCTTATCGCTTTTGCCGTTTTTATTCGTCACTATGTTGGGTTCCTGGATTCACAAATTCTCTGAATGAATGGTACCTTATAGTACAGTCCACCAATTCTTATGGTATAATTTGTTTTCTTTTATAGATGTATGATAGAAAACGAAATATCCTAAAATCTTAAGGGACTACTGGAAACGTCAAGCAATTCGTACCTTAGCTTGAAACATTATCTATCATGCACTTGATTAGGTAAGCTGAAGGTAAGAGCTCCTTTCTTCAGGCCTAATTCTGAAAGGCAACATTCCTACATTGATTTTTTTTTGTCAATCCTCCGTCATGCATTTGCTGAAATACTTTTATGTGTGTCTCTTCGTCCAAACATTTTTCAGGAAAACTTTGTATGTATATATATATATATATATATATATATATATATATATATATATATATATATATATATATATATATATATATCATTCTTCAAGACAGTACTTTCCCTTCCACACCAGCCTGCAGCATACTACAATGATGGGTCAGGGTAAAAGCTGGAACAGACCAGCATAGCCCGGAACGGGACTTCACCATTAAGAAAATTGGGGGAAAAAATCATAGTAAAGTTTACTTATAATGGAGAAGCTCATAATGGGGATTCATTTTTCTCATTATGATTCCTTTGAATCCGGTCCGAGCAAGCTTTCTCCTCTCCTTCTCCCTTACCCCTGCTCAATTACAAAGGGTCCCGCAACACCCGATCCGTCAACCTCATTCTACTCAAGATGATGCACGTTATGTAAATACATGCTTATCTACATACCCCTAAGAGAAAGATTCAATAAACCTAATTTTAAAACTCAGTTCCGGCACGTAACATCAGGCGCGTATCCTGGAAATGGTGAAGGGTGTGGGAGGCGAGGTATGAATTCGTCAAGAATGATGTAAAGCTCAAAATAAAAGTGGTATGTGTGAACAAACTGAATCCTGGAGAAATTAGAGCTATTGAGTTATCTGAATGATAATCTCAGTCCATAGCATTGGCCAAATTTTCATAATACAAACTACACTTGTTGTCAGGAAGTAAGGTTATTGTGAGACCATTTTTGAATAAGAATAACTATATGATAATTGATGATATGATAACTGATAGCAATAATCAAGGGAGTCTTGTTCAAAGAACCAAATTAATAAGATTTCGTAACTAAAGAAATTTCGATATCATAAGGGTTAGTACTGCAATATATATATTGTAAATGGAGATGGTGAAGAGTCTGTAGATTTATGTGCTGAAAAAGGACTGGTGATTGGGAATACCTGGTTTAAAGAGACAGATATACAAAAGTATACGTATGTAAGTAGGAAAGATGGCCAGAGAGCGTTATTGGATTACGTGTTAATTGATAGGCGCGCGAAGGAGAGACTTGGATGTTAATGTGCTGAGAGGTGTAACTGGAGGGATGTGTGATCATTATCTTGTGTAGGCGAAGGTGAAGATTTGTAGGGGTTTTCAGAAAAGAAGAGAGAATGTTGGGGTGAAGAGAGTGGTGAGAGTAAGTGAGCTTGGGAAGGAGACTTGTGTGAGGAAGTACCAGGAGAGACTGAGTACAGAATGGAAAAAGGTGAGAACAAAGGACGCAAGAGGAGAGGGGGAGGAATGGGATGTATTTAGGGAAGCAGTGATGGCTTGTGCAAAAGATGCTTGTGGCATTAGAAGCGTGGGAGGTGGATTGATTAGAAAAGGTAGTGAGTGGTGGGATGAAGAAGTAAGATTATTAGTGAAAGAGAAGAGAGAGGCATTTGGACGATTTTTGCAGGGAAATGGTGCAAATGACTTGGAGATGTATAAAAGAAAGAAGCAGGAGGTCAAGAAAAAGGTGCAAGAGGTGAAAAAGAGGACAAATGAGAGTTGGGGTGAGAGAGTATCATTAAATTTTAGGGTGAATGAATAGATGTTTTGGAAGGAGGTAAATAAAGTGCGTAAGACAAGGGAACAAATGGCGACATCAGTGAAGGGGGCTAATGGGAAGGTGATAAGAAGTAATGGTGATGTGAGGAGATGGAGTGAGAATTTTGAAGGTTTGTTGAATGTGTTTGATGATAGAGTGGCAGATATAGGGTGTTTTGGTCGAGGTGGTGTGCAAAGTGAGAGGGTTAGGGAGAATGACTTGGTAAACAGAGAAGAGGTAGTAAAAGCTTTGCGGAAGATGAAAGCGGGCAAGGCAGCGGGTTTGGATGGTATTGCAGTGGAATTTATTGGAAAAGGGGGTGACTGTGTCGTTGACTAGTTGGTAAGGTTATTTAATGTATGTATGACTCATGGTGAGGTGCCTGAGGACTGGCGGAATGCTTGCATAGTGCCATTGTACAAAGGCTAAGGGGATGAGAGTGATCAGATTGAGGAAGAGCAGTGTGGTTTCAGAAGAGGTAGAGGATGTGTGGATCAGGTGTTTGCTTTGAAAAATGTATGTGAGAAATACTTAGAAAAGCAAATGGATTTGTATGTAGCATTTATGGATCTGGAGAAGGCATATGATTGAGTTGATAGAGATGCTCTGTGGAAGGAATTAAGAATATATGGTGTGGGAGGTAAGTTGTTAGAAGCAGTGAAAAGTTTTCATCCACGATGTAAGGCACGTGTACGTGTAGGAAGAGAGGAAAGTGACTGGGTCTCAGTGAATGTTGGTTTGCGGCAGGGGTGCGTGATGTCTCCATGGTTGTTTAATTTGTTTATGGATGGAGTTGATAGAGGGAGGTGAATGCAAGAGTTTTGAAAAGAGGGGCAGTATGCAGTCTGATGTGGATTAGAGAGCTTAGGAAGTGAGTCAGTTGTTGTTCGCTGATGATACAGCGCTGGTGGCTGATTCGTGTGAGAAACTGCAGAAGCTGGTGACTGGGTTTGGTAAAGTGTGTGAAAGAGGAAAGTTAAGAGTAAATGTGAATAAGAGCAAGGTACAGCTAGGTACAGTAAGGTTGAGGGACAAGTCAATTGGTGAGGTAAGTTTGAATGGAGAAAAACTGGAGGAAGAAGTGTTTTAGATATCTGGGAGTGGATTTGGCAGCAGATGGAACCATGGAAGCGGAAGTGAATCATAGGGTGGGAGAGGGGGCGAAAGTTCTGGGAGCTTTGAAGAATGTGTGGAAGTCGAGAGCATTATCTCGGAAAGCAAAAATGGGTATGTTTGAAGGAATAGTGCTTCCAATAATGTTATATGGTTGCAAGGCGTGGGCTATAGATAGAGTTGTGCGGAGGAGGGTGGATGTACTGGAAATGAGATGTTTGAGGACAGTATGTAGTGTGAGGTGGTTTGATCGAGTAAGTAATGTAAGGGTAAGAGAGATGTGTGAAAATAAATAAAGTGTGGTTGAGAGAGCAGAAGAGGGTGTTTTGAAATGGTTTGGTCACATGGAGAGAATGAATAAGGAAAGACTGACCAAGAGGATATATGTGTCAGAGATGGAGGGAACGAGGAGAAGTGGGAGACCAAATTGGAGGTGGAAAGATGGAGTGAAAAAGATTTTGAGTGATCGGGGCCTGAACATGCAGGAGGTTGAAAGGCGTGCAAGGAATAGAGTGAATTGGATCGATGTGGTATACCGGAGTCGACGTGTTGTTAATGGATTGAGCCAGGGCATGTGAAGCGTCTGGAGTAAACCATGGAAAGTTGTGTGGGGTCTGGATGTGGAAAGGGAGCTGTGGTGTGAACGAATGTGGCCTTTGTTGTCTTTTCCTAGCGCTACCTTCTGCACATTCGGGGGAAAGGGGGTTGTCATTTCATGTGTGGCGGGATGGCGACGGGAATGAATAAAGGCAGACAGTAAATACGTACATGTGTATATATGTATATATCTGTGTGTGTATATATATATGTATACGTTGAGATGTATATGTATGTATATTTGCGTGTGTGGACGTGTATGTATACACATGTGTATGTGGGTGGGTTGGGCCATTCTTTCGTCTGTTTTCTTGCGCTATCCCGCTAAGGCGGGAGACAGCGACAAAGTAAAATGAATATATATATATATATATATATATATATATATATATATATATATATATATATATATATCATCATCATCATCATCATGAAAATTAGAGTTTATCGTATAGCTTCGGGGGAGATCCTCCCATTCGATATCCCATGCATGACTTGCATATTTTACTGTCCAGACCACCCATTTCCGAAAGTCACTGCGGGCTCAAAATGACACATTACGAGCTGCTCCCCTTAGGGGCCTCCGAACGAAAACATATTTCTGTAACTCTACAGTGAGCACGTCCACCCTCTACATCTTTCACCATTCGCCGTGTCTGGCACTGTGAAAGCTGAGGGACCATCACTGGGTGACTTCTTTCGTCTTTCCTCGGGACGCATACTGCTTCGCCGGCCAGGGTGCCTCTCGCTGTGCTTACTGTATAGCGGAGTTTACCCAGGCCGGGATGGAGTCTTATATCCTCTCTGCCATCCGACCCTTGTCTTCCTCTCATCATGATTTCATCCTGCCTCCTCTGACGCCTGCTAAATCAGGGACAGAGCACACCAGATCGTGAGACTCTCGTCTTCTGAAACCCATTCTGCTATCATCTCTGTTCGAGATCACTACAAAGCTGTTCTTCGAAAAATCAAGCCATACCTTCATAATATCCGAAAGTGTGATGATATTACTTTTTCTACTGATGAATTATTTTGATCCTGAAACTAAAGGATCTGTATTAACGACTTCAATTCAGCCTTTCTTCCTCTCGTCCTACCCCATCAGCCGACTGATGTCTTCACCTGAAAAAAACTCTCGTTTGGTATCTAATTTATTTTCATTCATGTTAGATGATTTTACATCTAGTTCTCCTTCTCCATCTCCTCGTCCCGATTCTGTGCCGCCTTCTATATTTTTTTTCACGTAGGGTCTTTCGTGTTCATTCTCAGCTCTTAAATGTGCAAGGCGTAAGGCCCCGATGGCATACCCCTTCATGTCCTAAGAGGGTATGCCTCTGAATTATCATCAGTTCTTGCTCACCAATTTCGTGTCCTTTTAAAACTCCAATCTTTTCCTTCTTAGAAGCGTGCTTTGGCGCAGCCAGTCCCTAATGAAGGGGCGAGTTCTAACTCTTCCAAGTATCCGTCCCATACCCTCACTTCCACTGTTTCTAAACTCATTGAAACTCTTCTCAACACTCACTTTCTCGAACATTTACAAGAATACCTTTTCCTTCTTTCTGATCATCTTCACGACTTTCACAGTGCGAGATTCACCAGTGATCTCTTTATGTATAGGTTTTGTCGTGGTCCTGGACATCTCCGAAGCATCTGACGGGGCGTGGCACATGTCTTTGCCTCGTACAATTACTTCCTTTTGTTCCTTTGCTCCTTCCTCTTTCCTAATGCATAGCGTCCTCTCCGTTTGTTTCACGGATTTAGTTATTGTCTGAATATCTCCCTCTTATCCCATCAAAGGTGGTGTTCCTGAGGGCTTTGTCCTGTCGTCCTTCCTCCATTTTTTCCTCTTCATGAATGATCTCTGATCAGCTTCTAATCCTATTCATTCTTACGCTTATGATTCCACTTTACTCACTAATTCACCCCCTCGTCTCATCTCATTACTCGTTCTCTTTCTTGCACCGAACATATTCACTCCCTCATTGCTAGGATGCAATTTCTCACTTTATCACTTTCTCTCACTCGTTTCATCCTGTTCAGTTCAGACACTAAAATTAAATCCTGTAATGATACATGTGTGTTGGGCATAACTATATCCTTCACTCTCTCATGGAAACGCCACACAATCAAAGTCTTCTGCTCAGAGGCTGGAAGTTTTGTGTAGATGCCGTAATCATTTTTCGTTTCAGATGCTATTCCATATCTTCAAGGGAACCCCTTGTTCACCCTACCATGGAGTATTGGTCACATATGGGATGACTCAGTCTCTGCCTTCCTTCTAGCGAGAGTGAAATCAAAAGCCTTTTGCTTCATGAATTATACAGTCATCACCCCTATACAGTCTTCCTATTTTGTCTCCATCGATGTTCTATCTTGGCCACAGATGTGATCTTTCTGCAAATGTCCCTGTCACCAGGGGTAGGCCCCGCGGCACACACCTGGCCGCTGTTTCCCACCGTTTCTTTGTGGAGACTGTTCACACGAGGACTAGCCGTTATGATATCTCTTTCTTTTCTCGAACACAAAGTTGGGGAATTCTCTTCCTTGTTTCTTTTCCCCTCTTCATATAGCCTTTCCACCGTTAAAAGAATTAGTGTGTTTCCGAGTCCATTCTTATCAGAGGAACTTAAGGTACCGATAGGGGTGACTTTATGAATTGGAGAATAGATTGATCAAGACGGAAGAGAAGAGAAAGAGTTGTATCAAGAAAGTTAACAAATATGCTTTTGGTTAAGGAACAGAGAAAGACGTATCAATAGAAGTAAAATCAGCGCATTTTCGTTTCATGCAGGTGTGCTTGGCTTGACGAAGAGCAGTTTTGCAGTGATTTAGAGGAGAAATGTGAGCAGAAAGGGTTTCATTATCTGATATCCTCGGTTCCTGATGCAATAGGCATCGGATCAGGGATGATCTGACAATTGCTGGGGGTAAAACAATAGGCTGGAAGAACAGCTGTAGGAAGGTATGTACAGCGGAGAACCTGCTCTATTACGGTCAGCACAGCTAGCGGTACATCCCGGCCAGCACAGCAAGACTTGTCCCGGGGAGACTCAGAACAGAAGCCGCGTAGGGATGACCGCTGAGGTCTCCCTGAGTGAGAGTTGTCGTTTAGAGGAGAGGGTTAAGGTCAGACGTGCCCTAGCAAAAGATACAGAAATAAGACTGTGGTCGGGGGATCCTGCAGGAGCAGAATGCAATGCGCGTCATTTTGACTGAGCTGAGATCAACGGAACCAGATGTTCCAGACCGAGTTGATGGTAATGTGTGTTGTGTGTCAGAAATGAATCTCAAGGTTATGTTCGGAGGGTTTCAATCATCGTGCACTTACCATTTATTTAGGTAACGTATATGATTATTAATGAAACAAACCTTCTGAATCCGGTGTTGCAGGACCTTTTATTACTGGAACAAATTATATTTCGCTAGGACGGTTTACGAGCGATCATAGTGAGAATGTTCGTCGTTATAAGCTTCTCCAAGACACAAGTTTTCCTTTGTTCTTTACCCTATTTATTCTTTATGGGATTTTGACCTTTAAACACTTATTTGCCTAAGTGTACAGAGACAAAGCATTTCACTAAGAACATAGGTGATGGGTACATGATGAGGGTGGGGGAATATAAGGCGTACGATGGAAACAGTTTATCACCACAGAGGAGTGATCGGTGGGCCTGAGCAGGCCGGTGGAGTGGTAAGGATAGTATTAATGGTGTTTCTGTAGTACATAACAAGTTAACATTAGGTATACATTGTGAAGTTCAGAGTTTACATGAGAAAAACAGACAACAGGATGCCCCATGGGCGCACGACTGGGTTGTCTGGTATAATATGACATCAACAATATATACCCAAACGAATGACATGTACACTGAGTGTCAATATGTATTTGAGACAGATCACAGTGTACAAATTGCATAGTGTTCAGTTGTAAGAAATGAGGGTGATAAAAGAGGTCAAAAATACACACCAATGGCACATGCGCGTCCAAACCTAGCTGACCAACACCAACAAGAATAGTGAACAAAAAAAGGCAAATTTCCTTTAGCTATATGTGGACGTATGTTATGTGAAAGTATGTCATGTGGACGTATGTCATGTGGACGTATGTCATGTGGACGTATGTTTTGTGGACGTATGTCATGTGGACGAATGTCATGTGGACGTATGTCATGTGGACGTATGTCATGTGGACGTATGCTGTGTGGACGTACGTCATGTAGACGTATGTTAAGTGAACGTATGTTATGCGGACGTATGCTGTGTGGACGTATGCTGTGTGGACGGTACGTCATGTAGACGTATGTTATGTGAATGTATGTTACGCTGACGTATGTTATATGGACGTATGTCATGTGGACGTATGTCACGTGGATGTATGTTATGTGGACGCATATCATGTGGACGTATGTTATGTGGACGTATGTCATGTAATGTATGTTATGTGGACGTATGTTATGTGGACGTATATCATGTGGATGTATGTTATGTAGACGTATGTTACGTGAACGTATGTTATGTGGAAGTATGTCATGTGGACGTATGTTATGTGGACGCATGTCATGTCGACGTATGTTATGTGGACGCATATTATGTGGATGTATGTTAAGTGGATGTATGTTATGTGGACGTATATTATGTGGACATATGTTATATGGACGTATATTATGTGGACATATGTTATGTGGACGTATGTTATGTAATCGTATAAGTGGACGTATGTCATGTGGACGTCTATTATGCGGATGTATGTCATGTGGACGTATGTCATATGGACGTATGTCATGTGAACGTATGTTATGGAGACGTATATCATATGAACGTATATCATATGGACGCATGTCATGGAAACGTATATTATGTTGATGCATGTTTTAGAGACGTATGTCATGTGGACATATGTGGCCGTATGCTGTGCAAACGTATGTTACGTGGACGTATATTATGGAGACATATTATGTGGACGTATGTCTTGGAGACGAATGTTATGAGGACGTATGTTATGGTGACGTATGTTATGCGAACGTATGTTATGTGGACGTATATTATGGAGACGTACATCATGTGGACGTATGTGATGGAGACATATTATGTGGACGTATGTTATGCGGACGTATGTTATGTTCAAGTATGTCATGTGGACCTATGTTATGTGGAGGTATGTTATGTGGACGTATGCTATGTAAACATATGCTATGGAAATGCATTTCATGTGGAGAAGTGTTACATGGAAGTATGCCATGTGGACGTACGTTATGTGGACATATGTGAACGTGTTATTTGGACATATGTGGACGTATTATGTGGACATATGTGGACGTATGTTATGTGGACGTATGTTATGTGGACGTATGTTATGGGGACGTATGTTATGGGGACGTATGTTATGCGAACGTATGTTATGTGGAGGTACATTATGGAGACGTATATTATGTGGACGTATGTTATGGAGACGTATATCATATGGACGTATGTTATAGAGACATGTTATGTATGTCATGCGGACGTATGTTATGTGGATGTATGTTATGCGAACGTATATTGGAGACGTATGTTATGTGGACATATGTGGACGTATGTTATGTGGACGTATGTTATGCGAACGTATGTTATGTGGATGTATGTTATGTGGACGTATGTTATGTGGACGTATGTCATGTAAACATATGGAAATGCATGTTATGTGGTCGTATACTATGTGGAAGTATGTTATGTGGAAGTATGTTCTGTGGATATAAGTTATGTGGAAGTATGTTATGAGAACGTACATTATATAAACGTAGGTTATGTGCACATATGCTATTGAATTGTATGCTATGCGGACTATGTTATGGAAATCCATGTAATGTGGACGTATGTCATGTGGATACATGTTACGTGGACGCATGTTATGTGGACGTATGTCATATGGACGTATATAATATGGACGCACTTTATGCAGATGTATGTTATGTGGACGTATGTTACGTGAACGTATGTTACGTGAACGTATGTGGACGTGTGTCATGTGGATGTATATTACGTGGACGTATGTTATGTGGACGTGTGTTATGTGGACGTATGTTTTGGAGACGTATTTTATGTGGACGTGTGAAATGAGGACGTATGTTATCTGGACGTATGTTATGGAGACGCATGTAAAGTGGACTTATGGAAATGTATGTTATGTGGACGTATGTTATGGAGACTAATGTTATGGGAACGTATATTATGTGGACGTATGTTATGTGGACATATGCAATGGAAACGCATGCTATGTGGACTATGCTATGGAAATGCATGCCATGTGGACGTATGCTATGAGGATGTATGCTATGTGGACGTATGTTATGTCGACGCATATTATGGGAATGCATGTGAACGTATGTTCACATAATATGCGGACATATGCTATGGAAACGTATGTTATGTGGACTATGTTATGGAAATGCATGTTATGTGGAAGTATGTTATGAGGATGATGTTAGGTGGACGTTTGTTGTGTGGACGTATGTTATGTGGACCTATATTATGTGGACATAGGTGTACGCATATTATGGAGTTGTATGTTATGGACACGTGCATCATGTGGGCGTATGTTATGGAGACGTAAGCTATTTGGACGTATGTTACAGAGACGCATGTTATGTGGACGGAGACGTATGTTATTTGGATGTATGTTGTGTGGACGCATATTAAGGAGACGCGTGTTATGTGGACGGATACGCACGTTACATGGACGTATGTTATAGACGTATGTTATGAATTATGTGGACGTAGACGTACGTTATGTTGGTGCATGTTGCGTGGACGTACGTTATGGAGATGTATGTTATGTGAACTCATGTTATGGAGACGTTTGTTCTGTGGACGTATATTCGAACACATTCGAACGTGAACAAGCAGTCTCGGCCCCAAATGATTCATCTAATCACACTCATAAATGTATCTATTCCTACGGTCCCTTCTAAGCGCAAATACTGTTACCTCAACAAAGGTGAGAGGAATCACTTGAAAAAAGTCTTTTCTGGCTTTCCTTGAGTAAATCACCATCTCTTATTCGGTGAGGTTCTGTCTCCGCCAATCGCAGAACCCAGGTTATTTTTGCGAGAATGGAAAGCATTTATCCCTTCTTCCTCCAAGACGACCTCTTCATCTAGTCCATGGTTCAATCGTTCCTGTTCAGAGGCTATTCAAGCAAAGGATCAGGCATTTCCGGCTTGGAAAAACTTTCCTCAGACTCCCATTCAGCATTTATCACTGCCCGTAATCATTACAAGTATGTCATCCATGAAGCAAAGCGTTTCTTTATTCAGAGGAAGTGTGATAATCTCTCCTTGCCATCCACTGAGGTCTTTCTTTTGCTTAGCCAAGAGCATCGCTAACAGCGTCTGTCACTCTCCTCCACTTTCCCGTTCTGACGGTGCTATAGCTGTCTCTGCCGTAAACAAAGCAAGTCTCTTTGGTCCCTCTTTCTCCTCTAACTCCACCTTGGATGACTCTAACATTTCTTCACCCCTGATGTTCCTCTTACTAAGCCTATGCTTCTCCCCAGAACCTCTTTTCCAGCTGTCCGTAAAGCACTTCTCTCTCTGGACACCCATGTACTGGAAGAATGTGCCTCTGAACTTGCATCTGTGCTTGCTCGTCAGATTCACTTGTTTAGAAAATCAGAACTTTTCCTTCTTGTAAGCACGCGTTAGTATATCCCAACCATAAGTACGGTGACCGTTCTAACCCCTTCTAACTATCGTCCTGTTGCTTTGACATCTATCATTCCAAAGTTTTTGAATCCCTATTCAACTCCCATATTCTTAGTCTTCTCTCTGATCACCAGGATGGCTTCTGTAAAGCAAGATCCACTGGTGATATTCTTTCCCATCTATCTAATGTCTGGTAATCATGCCTGAAAAATGTCGAGGAATCCTATGTAGTTGTCCACGACATATACAAAGCTTTTAATAGGGTTTGGCATCGGATTCTCATTTCTAAGCTCCCCTCTGCTGACTTTCTTCCCTCACTTCATATCTAGCTTCCTTTTTGGACTATTAATCAACAAGACAAAGGGTATAGTGTAGTATACTAAATACAGTGTAAATAGTAGAGAATACTGTTCACTGGGTACATAGCGTAGAAAACTTGAAGGAGTAAGCGTAGTTTTCTGGATACTGCAGTATACTGGACAAAGTGTACAGATGGTGTAGTATACTTGACAGTATGTAAATAGTGTAGTAATTTGGACACATAAAACACAGTGTTGCATACCGGTCATTGTTCAGATAGTCCAGTATACTGGACATAGTGTACAGAGAGCGTAGTACACTGGACAGTTTAGATAGTGTAGTATATTGGGCACAGTGTAGAAAGTGTAGTATACTGGTCACAGTGTATAAATAGTGCAGTATACTGGGCACAGTGAACAGAGAGTGTAGTATATTGGGTACAATATACAGATAGTGTAGTATACTGGGCATAGTAAAGTAAGTGTAGTATACTGGGCATAGTAAAGTAAGTGTTGTATTCTGGTCACAGTATACAGATAGTGTAATATACTGGACACAATGTACGATAATGTAGTATACAAGTCACAGTGTAGATAGTATAGTATACTGGTCATGGTGCAAGGATAGAGCAGTGTACTGGTCATAGTGTACAGATAGCGTAGTAAATTGGACACCGTGTAGATAGTGTACGGACAGTATGTATTGGACACAGTGTACACAGAGTGAAGTACTCAGAACACAGTGTACGCATAGTCTAGTATACTAGTCCCAGCGTAATCAATGTAGTATAATGGTCACAGTGCACAGATAGTGTAGTGTACTCGACACACTGTAGATAGTAAAGAATACTGCACACAGTGTAGAGATAATTTAGTATGCTGGACACACTGTAAACAGCATTGTATACTGGACACAGTGTAGGGGTGCAGTATACTTGGGACAGTATACAGATAGTGTAGTACACTGGTCACAGTGTAGTTAGTGTAGCACACTGGTCGCAGTGTAAAGATAGTGTAGTATACTGGACAAAGGGTGGATAGTGTAGCATATTGTTCACAGTGTACAGATAGTGTAGTTATACTGATCACAGTTTATATCTAGTGTAGTATACTGGAGAAAGTGTAGAGTGTGTAGTATACTGGACAGTGTATAGATAGTATAGTAAACACGGCGCAGTGTAAACTGTGTGGTAAACTGAACTCACATTATATAATATATATATATATATATATATATATATATATATATAATCCCTGGGGATAGTGGAGAAAGAATACTTCCCACGCATTCCTCACGTGTCGTAGAAGGCGACTAGAGGGGACGGGAGCGGGGGGCCAGAAATCCTCCCCTCCTTGTATTTTAACTTTCTAAAATGGGAAACAGAAGAAGGAGTCACGCGGGGAGTGCTCATCCTCCTCGTAGGCTCAGATTGGGGTGTCTAAATGTGTTTGGATGTAACCAAGATGTGAAAAAAGGAGACATAGGTAGTATGTTAGAGGAAAGGAACCTGGATGTTTTGGCTCTGAGTGAAACGAAGCTCAAGGGTAAAGGGGAAGAGTGGTTTGGGAATGTCTTGGGAGTAAAGGCAGGGGTTTGTGAGAGGACAAGAGCAAGGGAAGGAGTAGCACTACTCCTGAAACAGGAGTTGTGGGAGTATGTGATAGAATGTAAGAAAGTAAATTCTAGATATTTAATATGGGTAAAACTGAAAGTTGATGGAGAGAGATGGGTGATTATTGGTGCATATGCACCTGGGCATGAGAAGGAAGATCATGAGAGGCAAGTGTTTTGGGAGCAGCTGAATGAGCGTGTTAGTGGTTTTGATGCACAAGACCGGGTTATAGTGATGGGTGATTTGAATGCAAAGGTGAGTAATGTGGCAGTTGAGGGAATAATTGGTATACATGGGGTGTTCAGTGTTGTAAATGGAAATGGTGAAGAGCTTGTAGATTTCTGTGCTGAAAAAGGACTGGTGATTGGGAATACATAGTTTAAAAAGCGAGATATACATAAGTATACGTATGTAAGTAGGAGAGATGGCCAGAGAGCGTTACTGGATTACGTTTTAATTGACAGGCGCGCGAAAGAGAGACTTTTGGATGTTAATGTGCTGAGAGGTGCAACTGGAGGGATGTCTGATCATTATCTTGTGGAGGCGAAGGTGAAGATTTGTAGAGGTTTTCAGAAAAGAAGAGAGAATGTTTGGGGGAAGAGAGTGGTGAGAGTAAGTGAGCTTGGGAAGGATACTTGTGTGAGGAAGTACCAGGAGAGACTGAGTACTGAATGGAAAAAGGTGAGAATAAAGGAGGTAAGGGGAGTGGGGGAGGAATGGGATGTATTCAGGGAAGCAGTGATGGCTTGCGCAAAACATGCTTGTGGCATGAGAAGAGTGGGAGGTGGGTTGATTAGAAAGGGTAGTGAGTGGTGGGATGAAGAAGTAAGATTATTAGTGAAAGAGAAGAGAGAGGCATTTGGACGATTTTTGCGGGGAAAAATGCAAATGAGTGGGAGGTGTATAAAAGAAAGAGGCAGGAGGTCAAGAGAAAGGTGCAAGAGGTGAAAAAGAGGGCAAATGAGAGTTGGAGTGAGAGAGTATCATTAAATTTTAGGGAGAATAAAAATATGTTCTGGAAGGAGGTAGATAAAGTGCGTAAGACAAGGGAGCAAATGGGAACTTCAGTGAAAGGGGCTAATGGGGAGGTGATAACAAGTAGTGGTGATGTGAGAAGGAGATGGAGTGAGTATTTTGAAGGTTTGTTGAATGTGTTTGATGATAGAGTGGCAGATATAGGGTGTTTTGGTCGAGGTGGTGTGCAAAGTGCGAGGTTAGGGAAAATGATTTGGTAAATAGAGAAGAGGTAATAAAAGCTTTGCGGAATATGAAAGTCGGCAAGGCAGCAGATTTGGATGGTATTGCAGTGGAATTTATTAAAAAAGGGGGTGACTGTATTGTTGACTGGTTAGTAAGGTTATTTAATGTATGTATGATTCATGGTGAGGTGCCTGAGGATTGGAGGAATGCGTGCATGGTGCCATTGTATAAAGGCAAAGGGGATAAGAGTGAGTGCTCAAATTATAGAGGTATAAGGTTGTTGAGTATTCCTGGTAAATTATATGGGAGGGTATTGATTGAGAGGGTGAAGGCATGTACAGAGCATCAGATTAGGGAAGAGCAGTGTGGTTTCAGAAGTGGTAGAGGATGTGTGGATCAGGTGTTTGCTTTGAAGAATGTATGTGAGAAATACTTAGAAAAGCAAATGGATTTGTATGTAGCATTTATGGATCTGGAGAAGGCATATGACAGAGTTGATAGAGATGCTCTGTGGAAGGTACTAAGAATAGATGGTGTGGGAGGCAAGTTGTTAGAAGCAGTGAAAAGTTTTTATCGAGGATGTAAGGCATGTGTACGTGTAGGAAGAGAGGAAAGTGATTGGTCCTCTGTGAATGTATGTGTGTGATGTCTCCATGGTTCTTTAATTTGTTTATGGATGGGTTTGTTAGGGAGGTGAACGCAAGAGTTTTGCAAAGAGGGGCAAGTATGAAGTCTGTTGGGGATGAGAGAGCTTGGGAAGTGAGTCACTTGTTGTTCGCTGGTGGCTGATTCATGTGAGAAACTGCAGAAGCTGGTGACTGAGTTTGGTAAAGTGCGTGAAAGAAGAAAGTTAAGAGTAAATGTGAATAAGAGCAAGGTTATTAGGTACAGTAGGGTTGAGGGTCAAGTCAATTGGGAGGTAAGTTCGAATGGAGAAAAACTGGAGGAATTAAAGTGTTTTAGATATCTGGAAGTGGATCTGGCAGCGGATGGAACCATGGAAGCGGAAGTGAATCATAGGGTGGGGGAGGGGGCGAAAATTCTGGGAGCCTTGAAGAATGTGTGGAAGTCGAGAACATTATCTCGGAAAGCAAAAATGGGTATGTTTGAAGGAATAGTGGTTCCAACAATGTTGAATAGTTGCGAGGCGTGGGCTATGGATAGAGTTGTGCGCAGGAGGGTGGATGTGCTGGAAATGAGATGTTTGAGGACAATATGTGGTGTGAGGTGGTTTGATCGAGTAAGTAACTTAAGGGTAAGAGAGATGTGTATAAATAAGAAGAACGTGGTTGAGAGAGCAGAAGAGGGTGTTTTGAAATGGTTTGGTCACATGGAGAGAATGAGTGAGGAAAGATTGACCAAGAGGATATATGTGTCGGAGGTGGAGGGAACGAGAAGTGGGATACCAAATTGGAGGTGGAAAGATGGAGTGAAAAAGATTTTGAGTGATCGAGGCCTGAACATGCAGGAGGGTGAAAGGCGGGCAAGGAATAGAGTGAATTGGATCGATGCGGTATACCGGGGTCGACGTGCTGTCAATGGATTGAATCAGGGCATGTGAAGCGTGTGGGGTAAACCATGGAAAGTTCTGTGGGGCCTGGATGTGGAAAGGGAGCTGTGGTTTCGGGCATCATTGCATGACAGCTTGAGACTGAGTGTGAACGAATGGGGTCTTTGTTGTCTTTTCCTAGCGGTACCTCGCACACATGAGGGGGGAGGGGGATGTTATTCCATGTGTGGCGAGGTGGCGATGGGAATGAATAAAGGCAGACAGTGTGAATTGTGTGCACGTGTATATATGTATATGTCTGTGTGTGTATATACATGTGTACATTGAGATGTATGGGTGTGTATATTTGCGTGTGGGGACGTGTATGTATATACATGTGTATGGGGGTGGGTTAGGCCATTTCTTTCGTCTGTTTCCTTGCGCTACCTCGCAAACGCGGGAGACAGCGGCAAAGCAAAATAAATATATCAGTGATGATTTGAGGAGATGGAGTCAGTAATTTGAAGGATTGTTGAGTGTATTTGTTGACAGCGTGACAGATGTGAGCTGAGCTGTTTTGGTCCTACGATGTAAGAGAGTTTGAAAAATGATAAGGTGAAGAGAGGTGGTGGTGAAAGCTGTAACATAAGATGTGGCAAGGTTTCTGGCGTGGGTGATACTGAAGTTGAAATTCTTAATATAAGGAGAGACTATATTTTTGATTGGTTAGTTAGGATTTTCTGTGCGTGTATCGATCAAGGTTAGGTGCTTGAGGATTGGCGGAATGCATGTATAGCAATCATGTATAAAGGCAAGAAGAATAAAGGTGAGAGTTCGGACTACAGAAATGTAAGTTTGTTGATTACACCCGTTAAGTTATATGGGAGGGTATTTGAAAGGGTGAAGGCATGTGCAGAACATCAGACTAGGGAGGAGCAGTGTGGTTTCAGAAGTGGTAAAGGGTGTGTAGATCAGGTGTTTGCATTAAAAAATTTGCGTAAGATTAACTTAGAGAAACTAAAATATTCATATGTAGCATTTATGGATTTGGAAAAAGCATACGACAGGGTTGATACAGATGCCTTGCGGAAGGTCTTACAAATACATGGTGTAGGAGGTAAGCTAATTGAGGTAGTAAGAAGTATTAGCCAAGCGCGTAAGGTTTGTGCAGCGTATGGTTCCAGGCCAAGGTTGGTCTATGGCATTGGTTTGTAAATGTTCCCATGGCTGTTTAATCTATTTATGGATAAGGTGGTAAGGGAAGTATCTACATCAGTTATAACCTGTAACTCCTTCGTCAAGAGAAATATCACTGAATCTCCTTTTATCAAATACGCAAAGAATTGCAATATGAACGTGAGTGAGTATAAACTGGGTACCTTTACCGTAGGCAAGATTTGTAAACAGCTTAATCTGTCTTGAACGCGTGATGAAAATGTTATGACAGGCGCATTGCCAGACCTGACAGCCACAAACCACAGTGGCAACTGAGCTCCGCCTCACACACACACACACACACACACACACACACACATACACACACACACACACATATAGATTGAATGTACTTCAATCTTCTGCCTTTCTCTTAGTCTCCACAAAGATGCAATATGCTGTAAAGTGCATCCGGGACTTAGTTCCATATTTCCTCTTGGTTATCAGCATATATATATATATATATATATATATATATATATATATATATATATATATATATATATATATATATATATATATATATATATATCTTTTCTTTTCTTTCATACTATTCGCCATTTCCCACGTTAGCGAGGTAGCGTTAAGAACAGAGGACTGGGCCTTTGAGGGAATATCCTCATCTGGCCCCCTTCTCTGTTCCTTCTTTGAGAAAAACAAAAAAAAAAACAAGAGGGGAGGATTTCCAGCCCCCCGCTCCCTTCCCTTTTAGTCGCCTTCTACGACACGCAGGGAATACGTGGGAAGTATTCTTTATCCCCTATCCCCAGGGATAATATATATATATATATATATATATATATATATATATATATATAAAGGATTCATTAATCATTTGTGTTAATTCCAACCTTCTGTTTGATTAACTTAAAATTGCTTGAATAAGTTGGTGTCGGCGGCAAAAATCTTGTCATTTGCGCTTTGATTTTTTACATGTATTCCTAAGCTTGACTCTGTTAAATACGAGATAATGTAACAATGGTGGCACGGGTGACATGACAATTGGGTAGTGCAGCTGTGGTGTCACGGGTGACATGACTCTGGGAAGTGCAGTTGTGATGTCATGGGTGACATGACAATGGGTATTACAGCTGTGATGTCACAGGTAACATGACTCTGGTGTCATGGGTGACATGACACTGGGTACTGCAGGTGTGTTGCCAATGGTGACATGACCACAGGATAGTGAAAGCTGTGGAGTCATGGGTGACAAGACTATTGGATAGTGCAGTTTTGATGTCATAGGTGACATGACCAGTGGACAGTGCAGCTGTGGTGGTGTCATGGGTGATATAAATACTGGAGTGTGCAGCTGTGGTGTCCCGTTAGCATGACCACTGTGTAGTGCAGCTGTGGTATCACGGGTGACATGACACTGGGTAATGCAGTTGTGATATCATGGGTGACATGACAATGGGTATTGCAGCTGCGGTGTCACGGGTGAAATAACCCATGGGCAGTGCAGCTGTGGTGTCACGGGTGACATAACCACTGGACAATGCTACTTTGGTGTCACGGGTGACATGGCCATTGGTAATGGTAATACTGCTTCTGTGTTTGAGGTGTTGGCATTAGTAATGCTGTTTGGTGCTGGGACTGCCATTAATAACAGACGAATAAAATGTTTGTTGGTACTGCTGGTGCCATCACTGGACCTGTTCCTACTGCTGCAGTCATAGGTCCCCAGGCTTCTGTTTCTGGGCCTCCTCCTTCTGTTGCTAGGCCACGTGCTTCCGATGCTGGGCCTTTTGCTTCTGTTGCTAGGCCTCCTACTTCTGTTGCTAGGCCACCTGCTTCCGATGCTAGGCTTCCTACTTTTGTTGCTAGGCCACCTGCTTCTGATGCTGGGCCTTCTGTTTCTGTTGCTAGGCCTCCTACTTCTGTTGCTAGGCCACCTGCTTCCGATGCTGGGCCTCCCACTTTTGTTGCTAGGCCACCTGCTTCCGATGCTGGGCCTTCTGCTTCTGTTGCTAGGCCTCCTACTTCTGTTGCTAGGCCACCTGCTTCCGATGCTGGGCCTCCCACTTTTGTTGCTAGGCCACCTGCTTCCGATGCTGGGCCTTCTGCTTCTGTTGCTATGCCTCCTTCTTCTGTTGCTTGGCCCCTACTTCCGTTGCTATGCCTCCTAATTCTGTTGTTTTCCCTTCTTCTGTTGTTACTAGGACTCTTACTTCCGTTGCTGGGGTTCCTGCTGCTGCTGCTAGGCCTGCTACTTCTGTTGTTGTGTACTCTGCTGCTGTTGTTGGGTCTCCTGTCGCTGTTCCTCCTCCTGCTGTTGCTGGGTCTCCTCCTGCTGTTGCTGGGTCTCCTGTTGCTGTTGCCGGGTCTCCTGTTGCTGTTGCCGGGTCTCCTGTTGCTGTTGCCGGGTCTCCTGTTGCTGCTGCTGAGCTTGCTGCTGCTGTTGCTGGACCTCCTGTTGCTGTTGCTGGGTCTCCTGTTGTTGTTGTGGCTAAGCCTCTTACTGTTGTTGCTGGGTCTCTTAATGCTGGGCTTTCCACTGTTGTTGCTGTTAATGGGTCTCCTGTCGCTGTTTCTAGGCCTCTTCTGTTGCTAGGTCTCCTGCTGCTGTTGCTAGGTCTCCTGCTGCTGTTGCTAGGTCTCCTGCTGCTGTTGCTGGGTCTCCTGCTGCTGTTGTTGGGTCTCTTATTGCTTTTGCTGGGCTTCGTACTGTTGTTATTGGGCCTCCTGTTGCTGTTGCTGGGACTTCTGCTGCTATTGTTGGGATTCTTGTTGCTGTTGTTGTGACTCGTGTTGCTGTTTTTGGGCCTTGTGTTGCTGTTGTTGGGACCCCTGCTGCAGTTGTCAGGCCCTTCGATGCTGTTGTTGGGCATCCTGCTGCTGCTGAGACCTCCTGTTGCTGTTGTTGGGAGTCCGGCTGCTATTTTTCTAATGTTGTTGTAAGCCTTCGTTTGAGTTTTTGGCCTCCTGCTGCTGCGTCTTCTGTTGTTGTTGTTGGGACTCTTGCTCCTGTTGCTGGGTTTTCTGCTGTTGTTGTTGGGACTCCTGTTGCTGTTTCTGGGACTTTTGCTGCTGTTGTTAGGCTTTCTGTTGCTGTTGTTGGATCTTCTGCTGCTGTTGTTGAGAATCCCACTGTTGTTGTTGGGCTTTATGTTGTTGAGTCTTCGTTTGATTTTGTTTGGCCTCCTGCTGTTGTTGTTGGATCTTCTGCTGCCGTTCTTCGGCCTTCGTTTGATGTTGTTTGGTCTCCTGCTGCTGTTGCTGGGTCTTCTGCTGCTATTGTTGGCCTCCTTCTGCTGTTGTTGTTGGGTGTATTGCTGCTGCAGATGGATCTCCTGCTGCTGTTGTTGGGCTTTCTACTGCTGTTGCTGGGACTGCTGCTGCTGCTGCTGCTGCTGTTGAGCGCTCTGCTTCTGGTCCTCCTTCGGTTGGGCTTCCTGCAGGTGGGCTTTCTTCTGCTGGGCATCCATCTGCTGAGCTTCCTTGCGTTTGTCATAGGCGACGGCGGCGGGCATGAAGATCCAGAGGATGAAGGTGATGAACATACAGCTGGCCAGGACCCACAGACTCACCACATAGCTCCCGCTCACGTCACGTATCACACCTGGGGAGGGTACACTTGAGTCACGTATCACACCTGGGGAAGGTACACAAGTGAGTCAGGTATCACACCTGGGAAAGGTACACTGGCGAGTCACGTATCACACCTGGGGAAGGTACACTGGTGAGTCACGTATCACACCTGGGGAAGGTACACTGGTGAGTCACGTATCACACCTGGGGAAGGTACACTGGTGAGTCATATATCACACCTGGCGAAGGTACACTGATGAGCCACGTACCACACCTGGGAAATGACACTGGTGAGTCACGTATCACACCAAGGGAAGGTACACTGGTGAGTCACGTATCACACCTGGGGAAGGTACACTGTTGAGTCACGTATCACACCAAGGGAAGGTACACTGTTGAGTCACGTATCACACCTGGGGAAGGTACACTGGTGAGTCACGGATCACACCTGGGGAAGGTACATTGGTGAGTCACATATTACACCTAGTGAAGGTACTCTGGTGAGTCACGTATCACATTTGGAAAAGTACACAGGTGAGTCACGTATCACACCTGGGGAAGGTACACTGGTGAGTCACGTATCACAACTGGGGAAGGTACACTGACGAGTCACGTATCACATCTGGGGAAGGTATACTGGTGAGTCGAGTATCACATCTGGGGAAGGTACAATGATGAGCCACGTATCACATGTGGGGACGGTACAATTGTGAGTCACGTTTGGGGAAGGTACACTGATGAGTCACGTAACACACCCGGGGAGGGCATACTGGTGAGTCATACACTTAGGAAGGTACACTGAGTCAAATATCACATATGGGGAAGGTATATTGGTGAGTCAAGTATCACACCTGGGGAAGGTACGCTGAGTCAAATATCACATATGGGGAGGGTACACTGGTGAGTCAGGTATCACAACTGGGGAAGATACACTGATGAGTCAAATATCACACCTGGGGAGGGTGCACTGGTGAGTCACGTGTCAGACCTGGGGAAGGTACACTGGTGAGTCACATGTTACACAAGGGAAGGTACACTGGTGAGTCACATATTACACCTGGGAAAGGTACATTGTTGAGTCACGTATCACACCTGGGGGAGGTACGCTGGTGAACCACCTATCACACCTGGGTAAGGTACACTGGTGAGTCACGTATCACGTCTGAGGAAGGTACACTGATGAGTCACGTCTCACACCTGATAATGGCACACTGGTGAATCACGTATCACACCTAGGGAAGGTACACTGTTGAGTCACGTTCCACACCTGGGGATGGTACACTGGCGAGTCACGTATCACACTTGCGAAAGGTACACTGGTGAGTCACGTATCACACTTGGGGAAGGTACACTGGTGAATCATGTATCACACCTGGGGAAGGTACACTTGTGAGTCACGTATCACACTTGGGGAAGGTACACTGGTGAGTCACGTATCACATCTGGGGAAGGCACAATGGAGAGTCACGTATCACACCCAGGGAAGGTACACTGGTGAGTCACATGTTACACATGGGGAAGGTACAATGCTGAGTCACGTATCACACCTGGGGAAGGTACTCTGGTGAGTCAAGTATCACACCTGGGGAAAGTTCACTTGAGAGTCACGTATCACACCTGGGGAAGGTACACTGGTGAGTCACGTATCATACCTGGGGAAGATACACTGGTGAGTCAGGTATCACACCTCAGGAAGGTTCACTTGTGAGTCACATATCATACCTGGGGAAGGTACGCTGATGAGTCAAGTATGACACCTGGTGAAGGTGTACTGGCGAGTCACGTATGAGACCTGGGGAAGGTACACTGGTGAGTCACATGTTACACCCGGGGAAGGTACACTAGTGAGTCACATATTACACTTGTGGAAAGTACATTGGTGAGCCACGTATCACACCCGGGGAGGTACACTGGTGAACCACTTATCACACCTGGGTAAGGTACACTGGTGAATCAGGTATCACACCTCAGGAATGCCCACTTGTGAGTCCCGTATCACACTTGGGAAGGTGCAATAGTGAGTCACACATTACACCTGGGAAAGGTACACTGATGAGTCACGTATCACACCTAAGGAAGGTACACTGGTGAGTCACATATCACACCTGGGGAAGGTACATTAGCGAGTCATACATCACACCAGGGGAAGGTACACTGGTGAGTCACATATCACACCTTGGGAAGGTACATTGGTGAGTCAAGTATCATATCTGAGGATGGCACACTGGTGAGTCACTTGTCATACCTGGGGAAGGTACAATGATGAGCCACGTATCATACCTGGGGAAGGTACACTGGTGAGTCACACATCACACCTGGGGAAGGTACACTGATGAGTCACGTATCACACTTGGGAAAGGTACATTGATGAGCAACGTATCACACCTGGGGAAGGATTACTTGTGAGTCACGTATCACACCTGGGTAAGGTGCAATGGTGAGTCACACATCACACCTGGGGAAGGTACACTGATGAGTCACGTATCACACTTGGTAAAGGTACATTGATGCGCCACGTATCACACCTGGGGAAGGATTACTTGTGAGTCACGTATCACACTTGGGGAAGGTACACGATGAGTCACTTGTCATAATTGGGGATGGTACACTTACGAGTGCACGTATCACTTCTAGGGAAGATACAATGGTGAGTCACGTATCACATCTGGGGAAGGTACACTGATGGGTCACGTATCACACCTGGGTAGGGTACACTGAGGAGTCACGTAGGGAAGGTACACTGGTGAGTCACGTATTGCACTTGGGGAGTTACACTGGTGAGACAAGTATCACATATGGGGAAGGTACACTGGTTAGCCAGCCTTAACATGACTCATGATGAGCATTGGACATGGGAACGTTAGAACTTTTTCGTTTTTGTTTATCTTCGTGAAGCGAATCTTCCTTTTCCGAAGTTATTCGCATAAATCTTCGTTATCATTTGATATATAGGCAATAGTCCTTGTTAAATACATTGTTAAATGATAATGCAAATTAACAGTATATTTCAGTTATTAGCAGCTCGTGGTTACGTGCGTATATTAGATCAGTAGTAAGTCAGAAGGATGCTGGGAAAGTTCATGCATGGTAAAGACTGAACCTGTCTTGCTCACCTCACTCCACAAACAAACCTTCAGCAACACCCACATCCCGGTCGTCGTGGCTCCACCTCTAACCACCTGCACCTGGAGTACAGGGAGGCCATAACATCCAACTTACCAAAGACAGCGCCAAAAGCCAGAATCCAGACCCCGTTCATGAAAGAGTTGATGCCAAATGCTGGGGCAAAGTTCTCCAGGTCCAGGTAATCCAGCATGAGGAGGGAGAGGATGCTAATGTAGGCGCCAACGCCGCAGCCCCAGACCCCTGCCACCACTGCCATGGCCCACACTTCTCTCACCACGGTGGACACTAACGGAACAAAGTGGAGGTGGAATATGAGGCAGGGTGAGAATCACTCCAAAACCCTAAACAGCTTTGACTTCTCATTTATTGATGTTCTAAGTTATCTGTAGATTATAAGTCAATATTGTTTACAGGAACATTTAAGTATCTGAGGTAAGAATTCGGACAGGTAGCTGGAAAACATATCCAGCGTAATTCTTTTCAAAAATTGTTTAGAGTTTATTTTCGCAGTATTCATGACTGCGCAAACACTTTAAGTTGCTAATCAGTTTGAGGTTCATCTTCGAGACAAAGAAAAACATTAAGGTGAACCATTCGATGGCGGCCAGCAGAAAACACAGACCGTCACCAGACAAGGGCCCTCACCAGGAACAAGGCCAGAGAACTTGACATCAAATGTGTCGAAGGACGACACAACGGCGAGCACCACCACCTGTTCACCAACAGTTAGGCTGCTGCATATCTTATTCTCATTTATTCTATCCGGCGTTGTACGTTAAACAGTTACCTTCTTTTGTACAACTTTATATAATTTGCATTATCTTGTTCTGGGGCAACGGACGAGGTAGTAATGGTACAGAACTTGATTTTTTTTAGACATTCTGTCAATGATACTCGTAAGTGTTATACGAGGGATACTGATGATAAAACAATGGTTAACATCAGAGGTACTGATGATAAAACAATGGTTAAAATCAGAGGTACTGATGATAAAACAATGGTTAACTTCAGAGGTAGTGAAGATAAAACAATGGTTAACATCAGAGGTACTGATGATAAAACAATGGTTAACTTCAGAGGTACTGATGATAAAACAATGGTTAAAATCAGAGGTACTGATGATAAAACAATGGTTAACTTCAGAGGTAGAAGATAAAACAATGGTTAACATCAGAAGTACTGAAGATAAAACAATGGTTAACATCAGAGGTACTGAAGATAAAACAATGGTTAAAATCAGAGGTACTGAAGATAAAACAATGGTTAAAATCAGAGGTACTGAAGATAAAACAATGGTTAACATCAGAGGTACTGAAGATAAAGCAATGGTTAACATCAGAGGTACTCAAGATAAAGCAATGGGGAGTACCAGAGGTACTGAAGATAAAACATTTGTAATTACAATGAAAGTATGACGCCGAATATCTGTACTCCATGAAATTTTTAGGATGAGATACTTATACAAACTCTTTTTAAGTACAACTTAAGGGGAAAGCTTGGTCGTCACAATATGGGTTAAGTATCATCAAGATATTCACTTTAGTGGAATAAGCAAGCAATCATCTGAGGCTACGATCTGCTGAAATGTGTCTGAAGTCATAGTGTGTGGCACTCGTCTAGCTGTGGTTCTTGTTAGTTCCCTTCCACATGAACGAAACAGACAAGTCGAGGAATGTTAGTTAGACTCCAAGGAGGTGGTATCACAAGTAATGGGGTCTCAGTCTTCTAAGGTTTTGGGCCCTAAATCTTGTAGAAAAGACACTCACATGGATTTAGACGGGAAAAGTTACATAAAACAATCAGTTATGATAAGCCTAAGAAAGGAGGCGAGGGAAAAATCCAAGGGATGAGTCAACAGAGACTATAAGATTGCAGAAATGATGAGAAGTGATCAAGAAACAAAATCAGAGGTTAACGAAGTTAGAGGAGGGGATAAAGAAATTGAAATTTCATATCAAAGAACAAGAATGGTATTATCAGATGCAAGAGAGATTTAGAGATTTGAAAATTGTAGTCAAATGGCATGAACACGGAACCATTTATGGGAAGTGATTCAATGAAAATATATCCTGAGTAAAGAAGAGGCAATGATGAACCAAAAATGGTTAGAAAGGTCTTGAATGGACGTCCATGGGACTGTTTAAGAAAACAAAATGCCCATAATACAAAGCACACAGACTATCAATGATAGTGTGCGAGGAGTGAGAATAGGAACAATTTCTGGGACAGTCAAACAGAACCAGAACCTAAAGAATGATGTAGTGAAGATGAGCCATGAAGTACTAAAACCGGACACAAGGAATCACTTGAAGCTACAGGATCAATACTTGTTGGCAATATAGGAGTCTTAAAGATAACCAGAAACATGGAAGTTGACGTTTCAACCTTCATGAATTTAGTAGAAAAGTGAGTGGCACCGAAATAAAGTAGATTAGTGAAGCAAGAGGTTGATATATTCAACTAAGTGATGACTTTGTGACTGGAAGGAGACCATATTCCAGAAAAAGAGGAAAGGATGAAGAAGGTAGGAATGCTAATCAAGATTCCTAGAGGCTATAACCTTACCAAACGCAGTCTGTGATACAAAAAATGAAGCGGGTTGGTGGATATAGTCAAGACGTAAGGTAAGACCGATAACGATTAAATCTTAATTAGGTCATGTAGCCAGGAGGTACTTTGGCAGGTTAAGGTTAGGGGCAAGGAAGAATTTAGTAGGGTATTCATCAGAGGTGATAGATTAAGGGAAGATAAGTAAAGAATACAATCAAATGGCAATATACAGAAAAGTTGTAGTGAAGCAAGAGGACGGAATATCAGTCAGTGTCGCAAACAGCTCAGGAATGTGTAATGATGGATACGTACAGTGAGGCAGACAGCATGGTGATAAATGATACGTACAGTGAGGCAGACAGCATGGTAATAAATGATAAAGAGCTGGAATTCAAGGATCGTATTAGGTCATAGGTCACCCTCGACGACCTCACCTTTCTCCAGGTACAAACTCAGGTTGACCTACGTTCTAGGAAATATTTTTACAATCATTTCACTTCATAAATTATCTCATTTATATAAGCCAACATTTTGATTCAAATCATTATCTCTACCATGTATGATAAGAGACAGTTCAACAATAATTCTATCCATTACTGAGTTATTGTATGTGATAACATTAACACTGCTCCATTCAGTTTGATGACCAGAGTCTTAAAGATGGACGAGCAGTGCATTTTATTCTTAAGCATACCTAGCACTATGTTCTTCAACTCGAATATTAAGAACCCTACCAGTTTGACCCACGTAAAACTGATCACACTCTTTACGTGGGATATTGTACACATAACTCTCCTGAGAAGTTACAGAATTCCTCATAAGACTTTCCTTAACCTTATTATCATTGCTGACGACTACAGTAGCATCAAAAGTTTTAAAGAATAAGGAATTAAGAAAGTTCTCACAGTAGGGTAATACGAGCAAAGATTTTGTTTACAAAGTGTTCTTCTGACTGAACAACGTCAAAAGATTTTCTACCAAGATTACAAGCTGAATCAGGGATATGTTTACGATACAGTGTGTGTGTGTGTGTGTGTGTGTGTGTGTGTGTGTGTGTTTATATATCATCGTGGGTACTGTGACTGGAGGGTACTCATGAGAATCATCAGGTCTTCTCAACCTCGTACCAAAATTCTCTTGTGCGCAGTGACGTCACACGCAGTGGTTCAGTCTGCTTCAGGTGAACCCCCTGCCAGTTGTCTCCTGGCTACCGGTGCTCACAGTTCTCACATAATCATACCTTCTCGCTGTGCATTGACTGACTGGACGCAGGTGAACGCAAGCTAAAGGGTGCAACATAAGTTACCATAGATCTCTAAAAGACGATAAAGGAAGGATGATAGGGATTACATTTTGCAAAAGAAGTGACATTTTCAGCCGAGCCACCGCCTACGTATGCAGCCACCACTATGAGACAACTACATACGAACGAAACCTTAAGTATGAGCTGCTTGGCATACCAGAACCTCCATCACTAGAAAAACTCAAACCTAGAGCAACACTCCACACTGCTGCTTCAGCGCATGTATGATGTTTACCAACAACCATGTATGCTCACTTTGCTAGACATTACAAGTTTCGATCGATGTTATGAAGCTTGAAACAGTAAATCAATCTTTATTGTTTTTTTGTCAACTGGTTGTATTTATGATTCACGAACATGACACATCAGTTGTCTTGGTCATGATGTGTCTGGTTAGATAAGTGATGAAGTTTGTATGTATATTCTTCATGTATGTGTACATATTCTGATGCCGAATAAAATTGTTTTAAGGGGGGGGCAGATGTGAAAGGGGGGGGGGGGGGACAGTTGTGTGTGCTTCGATTCAAAATGTTTTTTTTTTTAACAACTTGCCTCGAGATGGCACATGTGGGGGAGCAAATGGTGAACTCAAACCATCAATCTGTAGTTAAATTTTTGCTTTGTCTTCTTTTGGTTGGTCGATGGCAATGGGGAAAAATTGACAAAAAATGTTGGTAATGTGAAAAAAATGACTTTTTGCATCATAACCAATACTTACTACATATTAATCATTAATGCCTACCTACAAAGAGAGATCAAAGTGAGTGAAAAATACGCAATTTCTCCGAAAAGATAAGAAATTTATGTGTGGCAGTCATGTACGTACATTGTTTTTTTCGTATGTAAATATTTGATGTGTTCACTTAAGGTAGTAGAGATGGAATTGCGGGACATCCAGAGGCCACATCTGGTGGAGGCAAGAACGTGACATGTATGTACTCGTCATCAGCCAAAGAAAATGGTGTGTGTGACACAGACAATATGCCAAACACTGGAAAGATAATGATTCATTAAATAAGATTATGAAGACTTTACATAGGAAACTTCATAATGGTACAAAAGGGAGGATAAACTTAGTTTTGAAGAAAAAGGAATATGAAAATCTCATAACTATATCACAATCTAAGCTTGAAAATGAGCATGTGAACATCACTGCTGATATAAAAGAGAAATTTGGTGCATATTTTTCTAAGATTCAATTAGTCCATTACTTAAAGGCCAGAAGGACAGAAGATAATAGTCGAGTAGTAACTATAATAAGCTTAAGCACTAAGGCTTACTCCTATCTAAGGAAACAGGGATTCCTTCCTGTGACTTCATTAAGCTAAACTTGATGTGGACTCTGGCCCTTTACTGTCAGTCATAAATCTTTTGAGGCATAAAGCTGAGACTATGGCAGAATCTGAGTGGCTTTGTGCTTCATCCTTTGATGAGACTAGTGTTGCACAGGAATGGTCATATGACAAGGCCATAGACACAGTTCATGCATCTATAAGCAATGTTCTACGTTCAATGATTACATGGTTAACGAAGAACTGGACACAGCTTGTGTATTAGTTTTGATACAGACATGAGTGAAGACATGTTATTTGATCTCATTGTGAGATTAGAAGAAGCTGGAGCGTTGATAGTAGAGATGGTAGATGATCTTGGTCTCACTAATATGAAACTATGGAGAAATCTATGTAAACAATTCAAGTATCACAAATCCACCTGATTCGGAACCAGAAATTTTTGCTTTTGGTGATGTTGCACACTTGTTAGAGCACATATGAAACAACTCTCTAGATCATGGGTTTGTACCTAATAGTGAACTTGTCATTAGAAGTGACTCAGATCTGAAAACAGCACATAGACTGTCTCAGAAGCACATAGATGTCAAAGGGGTAGCTAGAATGAATGTTCGCTTAGCTGCTTTGCTAGTGTCTCATACAACAACCAAGTCCTTGAAATATTCTGGTCAGCAATGTCTTCTTAAGAGTCAAAACTGACATGATACAAGTGAGTTTATAACATGAGTTGTTTCATGGTTTGATCTTTTCAGTTCAAAAAACCTAATGGTAAAGTCTCAAGGGCTGCATATGGTATTAATTTGCAAGACAAACTAAAGTGCTGGAACGAATGTTGACCACTGCCAAAACAATGCAAACTGGGAGCAAAAATAGCTTCTAACCAATTCAAAAAGGCCTCATTATCTCATGCCAATCTCTGTCCAAATTATATCATTTTGTGAAAGCAAAATATAATGTCAAATGTATCATGAACTACAGGTTGAATCAAGATACCCTTGAGCATTTCATGGGGTGTATAAGACACATGAGAGTTTCCATCAACAACCCACCTCCTGTGCAGTTCAAGTACAGGATCAGATCACTTCTTGTTGATAAAAGCTGTGTTCTGGTGGGAAGAAACCATAACATTCAGTGGGAAAATAATGACACATCTTGAACAGAGGCATTATCTTCAAGACCCAGTCCATGCCAGTATCCTGGTCAGAACACACACGACCTGGAATCTAACCTTATGGTGTCTTCTGTCTTGTTTACATATTTGGATATTCAGAATATAGAACCTCAGAGCAGTGAAGTGGATGATGAAGACACTGAGGCAGCTTGTTTCACTGAACCCAACCAAACATTACAAGAATGTGTAGAAACAGAAGCCTTGAGATATGTTAGGAATACATCACTCATAAGAGCCCTAAGTATAGTCTTCTTGGAAGTAAGTTGCAGAAAAAGAAACCTGGATATGAGCCATACTTACGTAGAATAGAAAATGCTCAAATGACCCCAACATTTTTTTTTTATTTACTAGTAATGGAGAAATTGTTCCTTTGCTATCACGGATAAGACTCACTAAGCCAGAAAAAGTTTCTGTGAGGATAGTATCAAGTAAAATTTGTATGTTGATTTGCCTGCTGAAGTTTTTACAGTCTTTGTTAAGTGTAGAATGTTCTTCAGAATAAGAATCTTAGACAGAAACATAGCAGATTCATCAGTGAATGTAACACACAACAGAAAAAACTGTCGAAAAAAAATACATTCTGAAATATTTACTGTGTATACTTGGTAAGAAACGCCTTACGACAAGCGAATATAAGAAGAGGACTAAGTTGAAGACTATCTCCTCACCTCTTACATTCAAGTTAGAAAATATTATTGAACTACGAAGGGTAAGCAACTGTTGTGAAGAAAAGGCGGGGGGGGGGGGGGGGATGTAGGGATTACGGGACTGACGTAGTCTCGTAATGAATGGGCAGTGGGAAGAGATGACAGGCTGGCCAGTGTTAAAGTGTTTCAGAAGATGAAAGAGTGTGGGCTGAGGAACTGGTCAACTGGGAGCAGTAAGGCTAGAAGGGAGATGTCTAGAATGAGTGGGATGACAAGGGTGGTGTGTATGGAGGGGTTTAGGAATGAGGCAGTGAGGGAAGACTGGAACACTTCTTACGTAAGAATATGGATAAGGAATTGCTGAATCATGTTATTTATTTATACTTTGTCCCTGTCTCCCACGTAAGCGAGGTAGCACAAGGAAACAGATGAAACAATGGCCCTACCCACCCACATACACACAGACACACACACACACAGACACAGACACAGACACACACACACACACACATATATATATATATATATATATATATATATATATATATATATATATATATATATATATATTTTTTTTTTTTTTTTTTTATACATCGTCGCTGTCTCCCGCGTTTGCGAGGTAGCGCAAGGAAACAGACGAAAGAAATGGCCCAACCCCCCCCATACACATGTACATACACACGTCCACACACGCAAATATACATACCTACACAGCTTTCCATGGTTTACCCCGGACGCTTCACATGCCTTGATTCAATCCACTGACAGCACGTCAACCCCTGTATACCACATCGCTCCAATTCACTCTATTCCTTGCCCTCCTTTCACCCTCCTGCATGTTCAGGCCCCGATCACACAAAATCCTTTTCACTCCATCTTTCCACCTCCAATTTGGTCTCCCTCTTCTCCTCGTTCCCTCCACCTCCGACACATATATCCTCTTGGTCAATCTTTCCTCACTCATTCTCTCCATGTGCCCAAACCATTTCAAAACACCCTCTTCTGCTCTCTCAACCACGCTCTTTTTATTTCCACACATCTCTCTTACCCTTACGTTACTTACTCGATCAAACCACCTCACACCACACATTGTCCTCAAACATCTCATTTCCAGCACATCCATCCTCCTGCGAACAACTCTATCCATAGCCCACGCCTCGCAACCATACAACATTGTTGGAACCACTATTCCTTCAAACATACCCATTTTTGCTTTCCGGGATAATGTTCTCAACTTCCACACATTTTTCAAGGCTCCCAAAATTTTCGCCCCCTCCCCCACCCTATGATCCACTTCCGCTTCCATGGTTCCATCCGCTGACAGATCCACTCCCAGATATCTAAAACACTTCACTTCCTCCAGTTTTTCTCCATTCAAACTCACCTCCCAATTGACTTGACCCTCAACCCTACTGTACCTAATAACCTTGCTCTTATTCACATTTACTCTTAACTTTCTTCTTCCACACACTTTACCAAACTCCGTCACCAGCTTCTGCAGTTTCTCACATGAATCCGCCACCAGCGCTGTATCATCAGCGAACAACAACTGACTCACTTCCCAAGCTCTCTCATCCCCAACAGACTTCATACTTGCCCCTCTTTCCAAGACTCTTGCATTTACCTCCCTAACAACCCCATCCATAAACAAATTAAACAACCATGGAGACATCACACACCCCTGCCGCAAACCTACATTCACTGAGAACCAATCACTTTCCTCTCTTCCTACACGTACACATGCCTTACATCCTCGATAAAAACCTTTAACTGCTTCTAACAACTTGCCTCCCACACCATATATTCTTAATACCTTCCACAGAGCATCTCTATCAACTCTATCATATGCCTTCTCCAGATCCATAAATGCTACATACAAATCCATTTGCTTTTCTAAGTATTTCTCACATACATTCTTCAAAGCAAACACCTGATCCACACATCCTCTACCACTTCTGAAACCACACTGCTCTTCCCCAATCTGATGCTCTGTACATGCCTTCACCCTCTCAATCAATACCCTCCCATATAATTTACCAGGAATACTCAACAAACTTATACCTCTGTAATTTGAGCACTCACTCTTATCCCCTTTGCCTTTGTACAATGGCACTATGCACGCATTCCGCCATATACACACACGTCCACAAATGCACATATACATACCTATAAATTCTAACGTATCTTTACTAAAAAAGGGGGTGACTGTATTGTTGACTGGTTGGTAAGGTTATTTAATGTATGTATGACTCATGGTGAGGTGCCTGAGGATTGGCGGAATGCGTGCATAGTGCCATTGTACAAAGGCAAAGGGGATAAGAGTGAGTGCTCAAATTACAGAGGTATAAGTTTGTTGAGTATTCCTGGTAAATTATATGGGAGGGTATTGATTGAGAGGGTGAAGGCATGTACAGAGCATCAGATTGGGGAAGAGCAGTGTGGTTTCAGAAGTGGTAGAGGATGTGTGGATCAGGTGTTTGCTTTGAAGAATGTATGTGAGAAATACTTAGAAAAGCAAATGGATTTCTATGTAGCATTTATGGATCTGGAGAAGGCATATGATAGAGTTGATAGAGATGCTTTGTGGAAGGTATTAAGAATATATGGTGTGGGAGGAAAGTTGTTAGAAGCAGTGAAAAGTTTTTATCGAGGATGTAAGGCATGTGTACGTGTAGGAAGAGAGGAAAGTGATTGGTTCTCAGTGAATGTAGGTTTGCGGCAGGGGTGTGTGATGTCTCCATGGTTGTTTAATTTGTTTATGGATGGGGTTGTTAGGGAGGTAAATGCAAGAGTTTTGGAAAGAGGGGCAAGTATGAAGTCTGTTGGGGATGAGAGAGCTTGGGAAGTGAGTCAGTTGTTCGCTGATGATACAGCGCTGGTGGCTGATTCATGTGAGAAACTGCAGAAGCTGGTGACTGAGTTTGGTAAAGTGTGTGGAAGAAGAAAGTTAAGAGTAAATGTGAATAAGAGCAAGGTTATTAGGTACAGTAGGGTTGAGGGTCAAGTCAATTGGGAGGTGAGTTTGAATGGAGAAAAACTGGAGGAAGTGAAGTGTTTTAGATATCTGGGAGTGGATTTGGCAGCGGATGGAACCATGGAAGCGGAAGTGAATCATAGGGTGGGGGAGGGGGCGAAAATTCTGGGGGCCTTGAAGAATGTGTGGAAGTCGAGAACATTATCTCGGAAAGCAAAAATGGGTATGTTTGAAGGAATAGTGGTTCCAACAATGTTGTATGGTTGCGAGGCGTGGGCTATGGATAGAGTTGTGCGCAGGAGGATGGATGTGCTGGAAATGAGATGTTTGAGGACAATGTGTGGTGTGAGGTGGTTTGATCGAGTGAGTAACGTAAGGGTAAGAGGGATGTGTGGAAATAAAAAGAGCGTGGTTGTGAGAGCAGAAGAGGGTGTTTTGAAGTGGTTTGGGCACATGGAGAGAATGAGTGAGGAAAGATTGACCAAGAGGATATATGTGTCGGAGGTGGAGGGAACGAGGAGAAGAGGGAGACCAAATTGGAGGTGGAAAGATGGAGTGAAAAAGATTTTGTGTGATCGGGGCCTGAACATGCAGGAGGGTGAAAGGAGGGCAAGGAATAGAGTGAATTGGAGCGATGTGGTATACCGGGGTTGACGTGCTGTCAGTGGATTGAATCAAGGCATGTGAAGCGTCTGGGGTAAACCATGGAAAGCTGTGTAGGTATGTATATTTGCGTGTGTGGACGTATGTATATACATGTGTATGGGGGGGGGGTTGGGCCATTTTCTTTCGTCTGTTTCCTTGCGCTACCTCGCAAACGCGGGAGACAGCGACAAAGTATAAAAAAAAGAAAAAAAAAAAAATATATATATATATATATATATATATATATATATATATATATATATATATATATATATATATATATATATATATATATATCATTTTCATTATTTTATTTTGCTTTATCGCTGTCTCCCGCGTTAGCGAGGTAGCGCAAGGAAACAGACGAAAGAATGGCCCAACCCACCCACATACACATGTATATACGTACACGTCCACACACGCAAATATACATACCTATACATCTCAATGTATGCATATATATACACACACAGACATATACATATATACACATGTACATAATTCATACTGTCTGCCCTTATTTATTCCCATCGCCACCCTACCACACATGAAATAACAACCCCCTCCCCCCTCATCTGTGCGAGGTAGCGCTTGGAAAATACAATAATGGCCACATTCGTTTACACTCAGTCTCTAGCTGTCATGTAATAATGCATCGAAACCACAGCTCCCTTTCCACATCCAGGTCCCACAAAACTTTCCATGGTTTACCCAAGACGCTTCACATGCCCTGGTTCAATCCATTGACAGCACGTCGACCCCGGTATACCACATCGTTCCAATTCACTCTATTCCTTGCACGCCTTTC
Source organism: Panulirus ornatus (assembly GCF_036320965.1). NCBI lineage: Eukaryota > Metazoa > Arthropoda > Malacostraca > Decapoda > Palinuridae > Panulirus > Panulirus ornatus. Next base: position 37,973,646 of record NC_092243.1, on the reverse strand, counting down.
ACCCTCCTGCATGTTCAGGCCCCGATCACTCAAAATCTTTTTCTCTCCATCCTTCCACCTCCAATCTGGTCTCCCACTTCTCGTTCCCTCCACCTCTGACACATATATCCTCTTTGTCAACCTCTCCTCACTCATTCTCTCCATGTGACCAAACCATTTCAAAACACCCTCTTCTGCTCTCTCAACCACACTCTTTTTATTACCGCACATCTCTCTTACACTATTATTACTTACTCGATCAAACCACCTCACACCACATATTGTCCTCAAACATCTCATTTCCAGCACATCCACCCTCCTGCGCACAATGCTATCCATAACCCACGCCTCGCAACCATACAACATTGTTGGAACCACTATTCCTTCAAACATACCCATTTTTGCTTTCCGAGATAATGTTCTTGATTTCCACACATTCTTCAACGCTCCCAGAATTTTCGCCCCCTCCCGCACGCTATGACTCACTTCCGCTTCCATGGTTCCATCCGCTGCCAAATCCACTCCCAGATATCTAAAACACTTCACTTCCACCAGTTTTTCTCCATTCAAACTTACCTCCCAATTGACTTGACCCTCACCCCTACTGTACCTAATAACCTTGCCCTTATTCACATTTACTCTTAACTTTCTTCTTTCACACACTCTACCAAACTCAGTCACCAGCTTCTGCAGTTTCTCACATGATTCAGTCATAAGCGCTGTATCATCAGCGAACAACAACTGACTCACTTCCCAAGCTCTCTCATCCACAACAGACTGCATACTTGCCCCCCTTTCCAAAACTCTTGCATTCACCTCCCTAACAACCCCAGCCATATACAAATTAAACAACCATGGAGACATCACACACCCCTGACACAAACATACATTCACTGAGAACCAATCACTTTCATCTCTTCCTACACGTACACATGCCTTACATCCTCGATAAAAACTTTTCACTGCTTCTAACAACTTGCCTCCCACATCATATATTATTAATACCTTCCACAGAGCATCTCTATCAACTCTATCATATGCCTTCTCCAGATCCATAAATGCTACATGCAAATCCATTTGCTTTTCTAAGTATTTCTCACAAACATTCTTCAAAGCAAACACCTGATCCACACATCCTCTACCACTTCTGAAGCCATACTGCTCTTCCCCAATCTGATGCTCTGTACATGCCTTCACCCTCTTAATCAATACCCTCCCATATAATTTACCAGGAATACTCAACAAACTTATACCTCTGTAATTTGAGCACTCACCTTTGTCCCCTTTGCCTTTGTACAATGGCACTATGCAAGCATTCCGCCAATCCTCAGGCACCTCACCATTAATTATACATACATTAAATAACCTTATCAACTAGTCAACAATACAGTCACCCTCTTTTTTAATAAATTCCACTGCAATACCATCGAAACCCGCTGCCTTGCCCGCTTTCATCTTCCGCAAAGCTTTTACTACCTCTTCTCTGTTTACCAAATCATTTTCCCTAACCTCTCACTTTGCATACCACCTCGGCCAAAACACCCTATATATGCAACTCTTTCATCAAACACATTCAACAAACCTTCAAAATACTCGCTCCATCTCCTCACATCACCACTACTTGTTATCATCTCCCCATTAGCCCCCTTCACTGAAGTTACCATTTGTTCCCTTGTCTTACGCACTTTATTTACCTCCTTCCAAAACATCTTTTTATTCTCCCTAAAATTCAATGATACTCTCTCATCCCAACTCTCATTTGCCCTCTTTTTCACCTCTTGCACCTTTCTCTTGACCTCCTGCCTCTTTCTTTTATACATCTCCCACTCATTTGCATTTTCCCCTGCAAAAATCGTCCAAATGACTCTCTCTTCTCTTTCACTAATAATCTTACTTCTTCATCCCACCACTCACAACCCTTTCTAATCTGCCCACCTCCCATGCTTCTTATGCCACAAGCATCTTTTGCGCAAGCCATTACTGCTTCCCTAAATATACCCCATTCCTCCCCCACTCCCCTTACCTCCTTTGTTCTCACCGTTTTCCATTCTGCACTCAGTCTCTCCTGGTACTTCCTCACACAAGTCTCCTTCCCAAGCTCACTTACTCTCACCACCCTCTTCACCCCAACATTCCCTCTTCTTTTCTGAAAACCTCTACAAATCTTCACCTTCGCCTCCACAAGATAATTATCAGACATCCCTCCAGTTGCACCTCTCAGCACATTAACATCCAAAAGTCTCTCTTTCGCGCGCCTATCAATTAACACGTAATCCAATAACGCTCTCTGGCCATCTCTCCTACTTACATACGTATACTTATGTATATCTCTCTTTTTAAACCAGGTATTCCCAATCACCAGTCCTTTTTCAGCACATAAATCTACAAGCGCTTCACCATTTCCATTTACAACACTGAACACCCCATGTATACCAATGATTCCCTCAACTGCCACATTACTCACCTTTGCATTCAAATCACCCATCACTATGACCAGGTCTCGTGCATCAAAACTACTAACACACTCACTCAGCTGCTCCCAAAACACTTGCCTCTCATGATCTTTCTTCTCATGCCCAGGTGCATATGCATCAATAATCACCCATCTCTCTCCATCAACTTTCAGTTTTACCCATATCAATCTAGAATTTACTTTCTTACACTCTATCACATACTCCCACCACTCCTGTTTCAGGAGTAGAGCTACTCCTTCCCTTGCTCTTGTCCTCTCACTAACCCCTGACTTTACTCCCAAGATATTCCCAAACCACCCTTCCCCTTTACCCCTTGAGCTTCGTTTCACTCAGAGCCAACACATCCAGGTTCCTTTCCTCAAACATACTACCTATCTCTCCTTTTTTCTCATCTTGGTTACATCCACACACATTTAGACACCCCAATCTGAGCCTTCGAGGAGGCTGAGCACTCCCCGCGTGACTCCTTCTTCTGTTTCCCCTTTTAGAAAGTTGAAAATACAAGGAGGGGAGGGTTTCTAGCCCCCCGCTCCCGTCCCCTTTAGTCGCCTTCTACGACACGTGAGGAATGCATGGGAAGTATTCTTTCTCTCCTATCTCCAGGGGATATATTATATATATATATATATATATATATATATATATATATATATATATATATATATATATATATATATATATACATACATATATATTATCCCTGGGGATAGGGGAGAAAGAATACTTCCCACGTATTCCCTGCGTGTCGCAGAAGTCAACTAAAAGGGAAGGGAGAGGGGGGCTGGAAATCCTCCCCTCTCGATTTTTGTTTTCCTAATGCAGGAACAGAGGAGGGGACTAAGTGAGGATATTCCCTCAAAGGCTCAGTCCTCTCTTCTTAACGCTACCTCGCTAACGCGGGAAATGGCGAATAGTATAATACACACACACACACACACACACACACATATATATATATATATATATATATATATATATATATATATATATATATATATATATATATATATATATATATTTATATATATATATATATATATATATACACATCATTCACACTTGCTGCCTTTATTCATACCCGTCGCCAACACGCCACACATGAAATAGCATCCCCCCCTAACCCCGCGAGGTAGCGCGAGGAAAGGACAAAATGCCACATTCGTTCGCACTCAGTCTCTAGCTGTCATGTGTGATTCACCGAAACCACAGCTCCCTTTCCACATCCAGACCCCACACAACTTTCCAAGGTTTACCCAAGACGCTTTACATGCCCTGGTTCAATCCATTGACAGCACTTCGACCCCGGTATACCACATCGTTCCAATTCACTCTATTCCTTGCACGCCTTTCACCCTCCTGTATGTTCAGGCCGCGATCGCTCAAAATCTTTTTCTCTCCATCCTTCCACCTCCAATTTGGTCTCCCACTTCTCGTTCCCTCCACCTCTGACATATATATCTTCTTTGTCAATCTTTCCTCACTCGTTCTCTCCATGTGACCAAACCATTTCAATACACCCTCTTCTGCTCTCTCAACAACACTCTTTTTATTACCACACATCTCTCTCATCCTTTCATTGCTTACTCGATCAAACCACCTCACACTTTATCAACCTCAGTCACCAGCTTCTGCAGTTTCTCACCCGAATCAGCCACCAGCGCTGTATCATCAGCAAACAACAACTGAATCACTTCCCAAGCCCTTTCATCCACAACAGACTGCATACTTGCCCCTCTCTCCAAAACTATTGCATTCACCTCCCTAACAACCACATCCATAAACAAATTAAACAACCGTGGAGACATCACGCATCTTTGCCGCAAACCGACAATTTCACAAAGAACCAATCACTCTCCTTTCTTCCTACTGTACACATGCCTCACATCCTCGATGAAAACTTTTCACTGCTTCAAGTAACTTACCTCCTACACCAATAACTCTTAATACCTTCCACAGAGCATCTCTATCAACTCTATCATATGCCTTCTCCAGATCCATAAATGCAACATACAAATCCATGGTTTGTTCAAATATAAAACTGTATAAAAAATTGTGATGAAACACTACTAATGGAATTATAGATTTCTAGACATTTGTGTAACTGAGGCCAACAAGTTCGCAATTCTCTTGATCTTGCTGTATATGGCTTGGCATCTTGTATAATCTGTTGCGTATGTTGTAATGTTCTGCTGCTGTTGGTAATCTGGGCAACAGTGTTTATAAGGGCTCACGAACTGAACTGATGAAGTCTATCCCTAACCCCTCATAGTAAGCCTGAGCACGCCTATAACTGGCAAGCCTGTCAGGAGGCCACTGGTTGTGATCAATGCTGCAAAAAGAAATGTAAATTCCAGAAAGAAACTACATCACAGATACATATGGAGTACGTGCTGCTGCTGAAGTTAGCCAACGAGTTAGCTAAGCTGAACTTAGAAAAATAATGAGGCAGGACATAAGATAGACAGACGCAACTCATTCATAATGTATGGAATGAAAAAAGATCATATTACAACAACGAAACAAAAGAACAGCGAAGGTCAGAGAATCATAAGAAGCTACAGACATGGTAAGTGCAATTTCAAAGTTTAGATAAAGAAAAAGAGTAGGGAAGGGTAATCCAAATAAAGGGGCACAAAGAGTAAAAATTGCGTGAAAGTGGAGATCAGTAGTGATACGGTATTACAGCTGGCAGATGACCTCTTAACACTGAGGAATCTAGTGGGTCTCTATCAGAGAAAATGTATTAAAACTGGAAAAAAGTTACAGAAACATCGAGACGTCAAAAAATGGCGGGACATTTCATGAGTTTAAAGAAGAGATCAGTCTCACCACTAATACAAAGATGGTGAGAGACGATGTAGAGGAATTTTGATGAATTAGTAATGAACGGGAAACACCTGGAGCAAAGACTTAATAAGGAAAACCAAACCAGATATCATCAGAGCTGTAGGGACGAGACTTGCATAACAGATGAGATCTAAGGATTTTTACCAATGCATAAACGATAATAATGAAGGAAGAAAAGGGATTGGTCTACTACTCCTGAAGGTTCCGCTTAAAGTTTCAAAATTATGTCGATGGAAAAATTGCATGATGATGTTGATTTATGATCTAGTGAAGGTACAAGAGGCTACAGGAGACAGTGAGATATGTGCTCTTTAGATTTGGCAAATTCTTGATAATGAAGGATTTTAACAATGAAGACGTAAATGGGTAATAGCTACAGAAAGGATCATGGAGATACAGATATCTAAAATCTGTACAGGGAGACTTTCCTGTACCAGCATTTAACAGGTGACGCCGTATTCAGAGGGGTTGATACACTACGTACAATATCATGGTAAAGTGCCTGGGAAAAGTGATGGTGAAGCGCCTGAAGTCGAATATGTGGTTAGTGAGGTGATATTGAGATCAGAGACAAAACCAGATCTGAGAAGAGATCAAATTGTGATGACTATTTGCAGTTAAAAAGTGTTAATGGAAACAAGTTGCTTTAGAGAATTCCACAAACAGAGTTCGAAGTATAGGGTATCAATGTAGTAGGTTTGGGATATTTATACACATGAGGTAAGTATATGGGTCATTTACACATTGAGAAGAAAATACTGAAGACGTGCGGGATGTGGCGCAATAAAAGATATTCAAAAACTGAAGAACATATCGATGTACCACGCAGATATTGCAGACGGCACAACATCTAACTAACATTTAAAAGGTAAAAGAGAGCGAGGAATAGATACAACAAGATGAGGAGAGAGGAGAGAGGAATCTAAAGGAAAAGATTGTGGAGAGGGAGGGTGAAAAACCAGGATTAGTCAAACAGCAGCTAATCTAATCAGGCTGAGGGAGGGAAGGGATTTTGAAGATAAGAATAAATGTGATGAACTGAATTATTATTTAAATAGTATTTACACATATAAGGATGTTATGACATTAAGAATAATGATACAGGTTGAATAGTATGATCAGGGGAACATTAAGAATTTTAGAACAACCAGCAACAGGCTGTCAGAGGGTCTTGAACCATACTACGCTGCGCCTGGACTTGTGCTCAAGGACTGTGTACAGACACCCGACAGGCTGCGGGAAATGCTGTTTAACATTCATCGGAACCAGGTGAAGCACTAGGGGCTGGAAGGGAGGAAGCTTCAAACCCGTTTTCGAGAAGGGAGCTCTGAAAGTTGCGCCTACGAGGAGTGGGTTTCGTGAACGGCAAGGCATTCAGAAACCAAACAGATGATTGCCTACGAGAAAGTAAAGTAAGATACGTCATGCGTTCACGGTAAAGACGTCATGCGAAATAGATCTGTCTGTCTTAGACAAGGCACTGTAAGGTGGATTATGTGTTCTCACACTGCCAGACTTCATGTGACTGTCCTTCACAAGAGGTAAGTTAAAAAGAAAAAAAAAGGACTTTCGGGTAAGTAGGTATACGGATGAGACTCCTTCGGTAGATCGCTAATGATCTTAGTGGTAAGTTACAGACAACAACATGTCAGAGGAGAGCCAGTTCCGAGCAGACTGGGCTAACGAGCAGCGTAGTGCAGGACTCGCTGTAACAAAACCGTTGTTATTGTTGACAGTGTTCATGACTCGCCATAAGGATCGAATTCATACTTGAATAAGTTTACGGATGGTGATAACGTCATGAGGGAAGTAAAGAATGTAGAGGATTGCAACACTGTACAATGGGAGAAGATAATCTCCAGAGTTGGTCTGGTTCATGGCTGAAGTAGGTCAGCCCAAACACATACAGGATAATGATGATGAGACGCAGCGAAACATGACAACTGACCATAATCTGGCAGGAAACAAACAACAGGAATCTGTGTGTGTACCAGGGACTTGCGGGGTCACACGCTACTTAACCTGTTGCCAGAACATCTGATTACACTTGGTATGGGTAGTACTGATAACGTATCTAAGTACGAGATATGGAAATGTTCAGCAAGCTACTTACAACTTATAGTAGACCTTGATCATGTGCTGCATCGAAAGTATGGTAACAACGTGGAAACAAGATCTAGTGATAAAGAGAGGAAGGCACCAAACAAGGTACATAAAAAAAGAGACCTCACTAAAAGGTTAGGTTCAAGGCTATGCGTCTGCCTACTATGGAAATGAGAAGAAAAAGTGGGGACTTGAGTCCAACATTGCCTCTCCCTTCATCTGTAATACCATGAGAGTGGATCCCATATACACAGCTTCTGAAAGTCACATCCTCAACCCCATCCCTCCAGTGCTTCAAGAGAAATCTGGACTTGAACACATATAATTTATGACAAATTACGTTTTCCTTTTATACTTGGAAAGTTTATTTCGGCAAGTGAGACCAACGCCTTCACTCATACTACCTGCATACATGATATGCATCCAGCTCAACTCAGCCTACCACCTTCAATCATTTCATCCAGCTCAACTCAGCCTACCACCTTCAATCATTTCATCCAGCTCAACTCAGCCTACCACCTTCAATCATTTCATCCAGCTCAACTCAGCCTACCACCTTCAATCATTTCATCCAGCGCTACTCAGCCTACCACCTTCAATCATTTCATCCAGCTCAACTCAGCCTACCACCTCCAATCATTTCATCCAGCTCAACTCAGCCTACCACCTTCAATCATTTCATCCAGCGCTACTCAGCCTACCACCTTCAATCATTTCATCCAGCACAACTCAGCCTACCACCTCCAATCATTTCATCCAGCTCAACTCAGACAACTACCTCCAATCATTTCATCCAGCACAACTCAGCCTACCACATCCAATCATTTCATCCAGCTCAACTCAGCCTACCACCTCCAATCATTTCATCCAGCACAACTCAGCCTACCACCTCCAATCATTTCATCCAGCACAACTCAGCCTACCACCTCCAATCATTTCATCCAGCGCTACTCAGCCTACCACCTCCAATCATTTCATCCAGCTCAACTCAGCCTAACACCTCCAATCATTTCATCCAGCTCAACTCAGCTTACCACCTCCAATCATTTCATCCAGCTCAACTCAGCCTACCACCTCCAATCATTTCATCCAGCACAACTCAGCCTACCACCTCCAATCATTTCATCCAGCTCAACTCAGCCTACCACCTCCAATCATTTCATCCAGCGCTACTCAGCCTACCACCTCCAATCATTTCATCCAGCACAACTCAGCCTACCACCTCCAATCATTTCATCCAGCTCAACTCAGCCTACCACCTCCAATCATTTCATCCAGCGCTACTCAGCCTACCACCTTCAATCATTTCATCCAGCTCAACTCAGCCTACCACCTCCAATCATTTCATCCAGCACAACTCAGCCTACCACCTCCAATCATTTCATCCAGCTCAACTCAGCCTACCACCTCCAATCATTTCATCCAGCACAACTCAGCCTACCACCTCCAATCATTTCATCCAGCTCAACTCAGCCTACCACCTTCAATCATTTCATCCAGCGCTACTCAACCTACCACCTCCAATCATTTCATCCAGCACAACTCAGCCTACCACCTCCAATCATTTCATCCAGCTCAACTCAGCCTACCACCTCCAATCATTTCATCCAGCTCAACTCAGCCTACCACCTCCAATCATTTCATCCAGCTCAACTCAGCCTACCACCTCCAATCATTTCATCCAGCGCTACTCAGCCTACCACCTCCAATCATTTCATCCAGCTCAACTCAGCCTACCACCTCCAATCATTTCATCCAGCGCTACTCAGCCTACCACCTCCAATCATTTCATCCAGCACAACTCAGCCTACCACCTCCAATCATTTCCCTAACATCTTCACCTGAAGCATCCAACGGCCTAACACATTCTCGCACTACCAGACCATCCATGGTCTACTGCCTCACCTTGCTGTACTCTCCACCGTGGTATTATATTTACCTCCTTGACCTGTGTATCATATGCCATACGTAGAATCTACATGACTGCTTCATCGACCGTGAAAAGTCAACTCTAACGAGGGTATATCGCTGCGAGAACAGGCTCATCAAAGAACTCACTCCAAAGGAGTTCACATTTCCCAGCTACTTGAAGTAGCGTCGGCATGTAAATACAACGGTATGTAGATATTACAGCATATAGATACTACAGCATGTGGATACTACGGCATGTAGATACTAAAGCATGTAGATACTACAGCATATGGATACTTCGGCATGTAGATACTACTGCATGTAGATACTACAGCTTGTAGATACTATGGCATGTAGATACTACAGCATGTAGATACTACAGCATATGGATACTTCGTCATGTAGATACTACAGCATGTAGATACTATGGCATGTAGATACTACAGCATGTAGATACTACAGCATATGGATACTTCGGCATGTAGATACTACTGCATGTAGATACTACAGCTTGTAGATACTGTGGCATGTAGATACTACAGCATGTAGATACTACAGCTTGTAGATACTATGGCATGTAGATACTACAGCATGTAGATACTACAGCTTGTAGATACTATGGCATGTAGATACTACAGCATGTAGATACTACAGCATGCAGATACTACGGCATGTAGATACTACAATATGTAGATACTACGGCATGTAAATAATACACCGTGTAGACACTAAGGCATGTAGATACTAAAAGCATGTAGATACTAAGGCATAAAGATATGACGGCATGTAGATACTATGGCATGTAGATACTATAGCATGTAGCTACTACATCATGTAAATGCTACAGCATGTAGATACTAAGGCATGTAGATACTACAGGTTGTAGATACAACGGCATGTAGATACTACAGCATGTAGAGACTACAGGTTGTAGATACTACGGCATGTAGATACTACAGCGTATGGAGTATACGGCATGCAGATGCTATGGCATGTAGATAATACAGCGGGTAGATTTTACGGCGTTTATATACTATGGCACGTAGATACTACAGTATGTAGATACTACAGAATGTAGATACTACGGCATGTAGTTACTACAGCATGTAGATACTACAGAATGTAGATACTACGGCATGTAGATACTACAGCATGTAGATACTACAGTATGTAGATACTACAGAATGTAGATACTACGGCATGTAGATACTACAGCATGTAGATACTACTGCATGTAGATACTACAGTATGTAGATACTACAGCGTGTAGATACGACGGCATGTAGATACTACAGCATGTAGATACTACGGCATGTAGATACTACGTCATGTAGATACTACGTCATGTAGATACTACTGCATGTAGATACTACAGCATGTAGATACTACAGCGTGTAGATACTACTGCATGTAGATACTACAGCATGTAGATACTACAGCATATAGATACTACGGCATGTAGATACTACAGCGTGTAGATACTACGGCATGTAGATACTACAGCATGTAGATACTACAGCGTGTAGATACTACTGCATGTAGATACTACGTCATGTAGATACTACTGCATGTAGATACTACAGCATGTAGATACTACAGCATGTAGATACTACGGCATGTAGATACTACAGCATGTAGATATTACGGCATGTAGATACTACAGCATGTAGATACTACAACGTGTAGATACTACGGCATGTAGATACTACGGCATGTAGATACAACAGCATGTAGTTACCACAGCATGTAGATACTACGGAATGTATATAGCGCAGCATGTAGATACTACAGCATGTAGATACCACGGCATGTAGATACTACGTCATGTAGATACTACTGCATGTAGATACTACAGTATGTAGATAATACAGCATGTAGATACTACGGCATGTAGATACTACGTCATGTAGATACTACTGCATGTAGATACTACAGCATGTAGATACTACAGCATGTAGATACTACGGCATGTAGATACTACGGCATGTAGATACAACAGCATGTAGTTACCACAGCATGTAGATACTACAGCATGTAGATACTACGGCATGTAGATACAACAGCATGTAGATACTACAGCATGTAGATACTACGGCATGTAGATACTACGTCATGTAGATACTACGTCATGTAGATACTACTGCATGTAGATACTACGTCATGTAGATACTACGGCATGTAGATACTACGGCATGTAGATACTACGGCATTTAGATACAACAGCATGTATTTACCGCAGCATGTAGATACTACAGCATGTAGATACTACGGCATGTAGATACAACAGCATGTAGTTACCACAGCATGTAGATACTACGGAATGTATATAGCGCAGCATGTAGATACTACAGCATGTAGATTCCACGGCATGTAGATACTACGTCATGTAGATACTACTGCATGTAGATACTACAGCATGTAGATACTACAGCATGTAGATACTACGGCATGTAGATACTACGTCATGCAGATACTACTGCATGTAGATACTACAGCATGTAGATACTACAGCATGTAGATACTACGGCATGTAGATACTACGGCATGTAGATACTACGGCATGTAGATACAACAGCATGTAGTTACCACAGCATGTAGATACTACAGCATGTAGATACTACGGCATGTAGATAGTACAGCATGTAGATAGTACAGCATGTAGATACTACGTCATGTAGATACTACGGCATGTAGATACAACAGCATGTAGATACTACGTCATGTAGATGGTACAGCATGTAGATAGTACAGCATGTAGATACTAGGTCATGTAGATACTACGGCATGTAGATACAACAGCATGTAGATACTACGTCATGTAGATGGTACAGCGTGTAACGTCATCATAACTGGATCAACAAATGTACCGTCATCATGACAGGGAGGATCAATAATTGTACCGTCGTCATGGCCGGGAGGATCAACGACTGTACCGTTACCATCACAGGAAGGATCAGTCATGTACCGTTATCATCACATGGAGTATCAACACCTGTACCCTCATCATCACATGGAGGATCAACAAATGTACCGTCAACATGACAGGTAGGATCAACATCTTTATCGTCATCATCACCTGGAGGATCAGGAACTGTACCGTCATCATGACAGGTGTACGTATATAGAATGAAATTAACCAAGAAATTCCCTAATTATTAGACACGTTGATTATTAAGATCCGTGCCGTCAGCTTGGCCCGTCTATGGCAATGCATCTCACACCCACACCAATATAGGAGAATCTTATCATGTTTTTTAAGGGTATGTTTTAAAGATTTTTATGACAGTTATCTTCTATGTGGCAAACAACCAAACTTTTTTATTTTCGCAGTAAAAGATATACAAAACAAGAAACCTTGCATGATGAAAGGCTTAAGGGTTATTCAGGCTACTACTTCACTATTCCAGGCAGCTACGCTGGTCCGAATTCTGAAAGGAAATATTCCCAATGATAGAAGGAGAACGAGTACTGGGAGGAGAGGAGGGGATGTGAACTCAGTTGTGTACAGTGAAATCATCAGCATAGGAATTAACAGGCTGATGAAAGGAAAGAGAGCATAGGTGATAGGACAGACCCCTGAGGGACACCACTGTATGTAGGATAAGACAGACCCGTGAGGGACACCAGTGTACGTAGGATAAGAGGTCACAAAATCAACGACTATCGTACTGGAACGTCTGAGGAGGAAGCTCGGCATTAGGAAACAGAAAGGAGTAGAAAAACCAAAGGAGGGAGGTCTAGAGAGCAAAGACATGCCAAAGCCTGTTACGCGCTTTGGAAATAAATTTTTCACCAAAATTCCTGATGGTGAGCCTCATATCAGAGACCACGCGCAAACCTCAAGCTGCGAAATCCGTAATGGTGGTCAGAAAGAAGGAAATGGGATTGTAAGTGTCTGAGAGAGTGAAAGTTAAGGTGAGTTTCAAACGCTTTAGAGATATAAGAAGTAAGAAATGTGAAGCTGTAGTTGGAGTAAACTCTGGGTAACTGGACAGAGACGAAATAGCTGAGCTAGGAGCGGAGTTAGCTCAGAGGCACACTCCCCTCGGGTTCGAGGAGATATGCCGTCTGGCCATACACACCTCGTCTAACCGGAGACGGGAAAGTGTTCAAAAGATCCTGCGCAAGGAAAATGTGGGTGGCATAGGTTTAGCGGGAGGAGATGGGGCGGAGCATTAGAGTCAGAATCATCTGATGGAGGATTAGAGTAGCTATATCAGTTAGCGTTAGCTATAGACTGATCAGGTCGGAAAAGAGGAAGGAATGCTGAGCTACACAAGTTACTGAAGACGCTTATGGTTAAAGAGCAACTACATTTTTTAGTCGAAGTCAAGTCAGAACACTTTGAGGCTTGACTTAATGAGGAACAGCTTGTAGAAATTCCGAGCAGAGATGAAAGTGGAGAAGGACTCAGGGAGAGGGAAAGCTTTTATGACACGATAAGTTCTTCCCTAAAGTATGATAGCCATCAGAGCAGATGCGACCAAACCATGATAAGGGGAGGAAGATCTAACGCAAGAAGAGATGTTAGCCTTCATCCCAGCCAAGATAACCCTAGCTATACGTTCAGCGCAACATGAGGCATCCTGGCCACGGCAGGAATACTCGTTCAGAGGAAAGTCGGTAAAGACGCCGCAAAGATGACATGTGAGCTCTCCTAGAGTGCCAGAATTGGAGTATCGAGAGTAATAGAGAGGGGTAGGGGGAGGGAGGTTGCGACCTCAAGGATAGAGGTTGGGCGAGCCCAAGGATAGAGGAAGGGGAAGCTCAACTACAGATGAAATAGATAAGACTGGTCTGAAGACCCGTAGTAGAGATGGTGCATGTATAATGGGAGGTTCAGGAATGAAATCGGGTCGAGTGTGTTGGCATTGTGGGTATCAGGCTAAGAACTCGAATCTGGTGTTTGATTTTCTTGTTCCACAACGTTTAGAAGGGACAAAGAAAGGGCCTAGGAGGCACCGGAATCATCTTTGGTAGAATCCAAGCAATCCTTGAGGCGTACACTGAAAAATGCACAGAGGATTCAAGTACGTGGACGTGGCTGCTGGGTAAATGTTATGTGAAAATGAAAGAAAATTGACAGGCAAGAGTAATCTCAACGCATTACTTATGGCCTCTGTGTTCATGTTTGGTTAATCTGAGATCAGGACTGTTAATCATAGACATCACGTTCATTAACGGTAAGAATAACTAAGACGGACATCGAATAAACTGATGAAGGGAAGTCTTACCGCTTACTGAGAGGGCGATGGTCGCCGTGCCGGCCATGAAGCAGCCCCTCTTACTGAACCTGGGCCAGTCAGCCAAGGTGGTCGCGACCACTCGTGTCACCAGGTTGCACACACCGGACACAGACATGCACCACGACACCTCCTCGTGGCTGTAGCCATCATCAGCCATTATGAATGGCAACATGCTGAAGAAGGTGAGGTAACCACTCATATTGAGAGATGCTCCCATGACAATGATGAGTAATCGAAGTGATGCGAGCATCCTGAAGCTACTCACCAGAGTACGTATTGTTCGTAATAATGTCACACCACATCCCGAGGCTGAATCGTTATCTAAAGGATGATCATTCATGGTGTTCCTGTCAGCCTTCTGGCGGGTGGTATGCCACTCCACCGGCTGAAACACACAGGCAGCAACACAAATGTTCAGTAACATGGCCGCCACGATAAGGACAGCGCCAGTGAAGCCGTACTCCTGCAGCAGGTGGCTTATCAAGATTGGCCCCAACATCTGGCCCGTACATACTCCAGCGTTCATCACGGCGTAGGCCCGACCACGACGTCGTTTGAAATACTGTGGGATGATCACAGTCATACCAAGGCATGACATTCCATGACCAAATCCTATGATGAGACAAGAATATGGGGTCGTGTAAACTTTTCTTCCCTACGAATAAGCTGTCCATATTATAACCACCCACCCACCCACCCACCCACACACACACACACACACACACACACACACACACACACGCACACACACACACACAGAAGATCGCCCTGGGACAGGTCCGCATGAGTTCGAATCCTGGGTACGGCAATGAGACTGCAGCCAATCCCACCTGTTCATCCTCCCCTCGAGGTTAGTCGATAGATGGGTACCTGATTTATTGTGTGTGTGTGTGTGTGTGTGTGTGTGTGTGTGTGTGTGTGTGTGTGTGTGTGTGTGTGTGTGTATTTTGCTTACATGAGAAAGACAACAGGATGCCTGATTGGCCCACGACTGGGTTGTTTGAAAAAGAAATATTTCATTTGACAAACAAAATGAAATTCTGCTTAGTACTTTTTTTTAAGCTATCACAAATTCCCGGCTGCTGCACATTACCCTTCTAGTTTATGCAGCTTATTTCTGGCGTTTTTCTCAGCGTACACCTGAATTTACAGAATATTTGTCTAAAGGACTTGTAAAGGTATTTATAGTTTTAGCATTAAGTACGTCTGACGTTAACTTATTCCAATGCCCAACACACTAAAAGGAAAAGAAGCTTTTTCCCACGTCCGTACTACATCTTTTACCTTTGAGTTATATTCCAGCTGTCCTGGTAACCGTATTTTCTTGTATTTCGGAAAGATGTTCATGATGTATTTTATCGAATTTGTTCAGAACCTTAAATACTTGGATTAAATCGCCGCGAAGTCTACGTTTTCTAAGGGAGAAGCGATTCAATCGTTTTAGCCTCTCTTCGCATGCCAGATTTCTAAAAGATGCTATCAATTTTGTTGCGCGTCTCCGTACTTGCTCTAATTTTTCCTCGACTTGTTTATAGTCTGGGGACCATAACTGGATTGCATATTCAAGGTGTGGTCTCACAAACACAGGAGAAAAGACGTGTTACTTATATACAAGGCTAAGTGACAAGGTAACGCCAGTGAAAAGTCTCTTGCTCGAACACGCAAATAGTAATCATACACACACACACACACACACACACACTAACCACACTAACATAGACGGGTTAGTAAGGTTAGTTGATGGTAATGTCACACTGACACTAATGTGCACATATGCAGATGTAACATCATGACAAGGCAGGGAATCATCATGACAAAGTAGGGTATCATCATGAAAATGCAGGGATCATCATGACAAGGCAGGGGATCATCATAACAAGGCAGGTGATCATCATCATAAGGTAGGGATCATCATGACAAGGCAGGGGATCATCATGACAAGGAAGGGGAACATCATGACAGGGTAGGGGATCACCATCACAAGGCAGAGATCATCATGACAAGGCAGGGGATCATCATCACAAGGTAGGGGATCATCATGACAAGGAAGGGGATCATGACAGGGTAGGGGATCATCATCACAAGGCAGGGGATCATCATGACATGGCAGGTGATCATCTTCACAAGGTAGGGGATCATCAGGACAAGGCAGGGCATCATCATCACAAGGCAGGGGATCATCATGAAAAGAAAGGGGAACAACATGACAGGGTAGGGGATCATAATGACAAGATAGGGGATCATCATGACAAGGGAGGGGATCATCATGACAAGGGAGGGGATCATCATGAAAAGGAAGGGGAACAACATGACAGGGTAGGGGATCAACATCACAAGGTAGGGGATCATCATGACAAGGGAGGGGATCATCATGAAAAGGAAGGGGAACAACATGACAGGGTAGGGGATCAACATCACAAGGTAGGGGATCATCATGACAAGGAAGGGGAACATCATGACAGGGTAGGGGATCATCATGACAAGGCAGGGGATCATCATCACAAGGCTGGGGATCATCATGAAAAGGAAGGGGAACAACATGACAGGGTAGGGGATCAACATCACAGGGTAGGGGATCATCATGACAAGGAACGGGAACATCATGACAGGGTATGAGATCATCATGACAAGGTAGGGGATCATCATGGCAAGGCAGGGGACCATCATGACAAGGCAGGGGATCATCATCATAAGGTAGGGGATCATCATGACAAGGAAGGGGAACATCATGACAGGGTAGGGGATCATCATGACAAGGTAGGGGATCATCATGACAAGGCAGGGGATCATCATCACAAGGCAGGGGATCATCATGACAAGGGAGGGGAACATCATGACAGGGTAGGGGATCATCATGACAAGGCAGGGGATCATCATGGCAAGGCAGGGGATCATCATGACAAGGCAGGGGATCATCATCACAAGGTAGGGGATCATCATGACAAGAAAGGGGAACATCATGGCAGGGTAGGGGATCGTCATCGCAAGGCAGGGGATCATCATGACAAGGCAGGGGAGCATCATGACAAGGAAGAGGATCATCATGATAAGGCCGGGGATCATCATGACAAGGAATGGGAACATCATGACAGGGTAGGGGATCATCATGACAAGGCAGGGGATCATCATGACAAGGCAGAGGATCATCATGACAAGGCAGAGGATCATCATGACAAGGCAGAGGATCATCATGACAAGGCAGGGATCATCATGACAAGGTAGGGGATCATCATGACACGGAAGGGGATCATCATGACAGGGTAGGGGATCATCATGACAAGGCAGGGATCATCATGACAAGGCAGGGGATCATCATGACAAGGCAGGAGATCATCATGACAAGATAGGGGATCATCATGACAAGGTAAGGGATCATCATGACAAGGCAGGGGATCATCATGACAAGGCAGGGGATCATCATGACAAGGCAGGGATCATCATGACACAGCAGAAGATCATCATGACATGGCAGAGGATCATCGTGACAAGGAAGGGGAACATCATGACAGGGTAGGGGATCATCATCACAAAGCAGGGATCATCATCATGACAAGGTAGGGGATCATCATGACAAGGTAGGGGATCATCATGACAAGGCAGGGGATCATCATGACAAGGTAGGGGATCATCATGACAAGGCAGGGGATCATCATGACAAGGTAGGGGATCATCATGACAAGGTAGGGGATCATCATGACAAGGTAGGGGATCATCATGACAAGGTAGGGGATCATCATGACAAGGTAGGGGATCATCATGACAAGGTAGGGGATCATCATGACAAGGTAGGGGATCATCATGACAAGGCAGGGGATCATCATGACAAGGCAGGGGATCATCATGACAAGGTAGGGGATCATCATGACAAGGCAGGGGATCATCATGACAAGGTAGGGGATCATCATGACAAGGCAGGGGATCATCATGACAAGGTAGGGGATCATCATGACAAGGTAGGGGATCATCATGACAAGGTAGGGGATCATCATGACAAGGTAGGGGATCATCATGACAAGGTAGGGGATCATCATGACAAGGAAGGGGATCATCATGACAAGGTAGGGGATCATCATGACAAGGTAGGGGATCATCATCACAAGGTTGGGGATCATCATGACAAGGAAGGGGAACATCATGACAGGGTATGAGATCATCATGACAAGGTAGGGGATCATCATGACAAGGCAGGGGATCATCATGACAAGGCAGGGGATCATCATCACAAGGTAGGGGATCATCATGACAAGGCAGGGGATCATCATCACAAGGTTGGGGATCATCATGACAAGGAAAGGGAACATCATGACAGGGTATGAGATCATCATGACAAGGCAGGGGATCATCATCACAAGGTAGGGGATCATCATGTCAAGGAAGGGGAACATCATGACAGGGTATGAGATCATCATGACAGGGTAGGGGATCATCATCACAAGGTTGGGATCATCATGACAAGGAAGGGGAACATCATGACAGGGTATGAGATCATCATGACAAGGCAGGGGATCATCATGACAAGGCAGGGGATCATCATGACAAGGAAAGGGACAATCATGACAAGGCAGGGGCTCATCATGACAAGGTAGGGGATCATCATGACAAGGAAGGGCGTCATCATGATAAGTCAGGGGATCGTCATGACAAGGCAGGGGATCATCATGACAAGGCAGAGGATCATCATGACAAGGTAAAGGATCATCACGACAAGGTAAGGGATCATCAAGGCAAGGGAGGGGATCATCATGACAAGGCAGGGATTCATCATGACAAGGCAGGGATCATCATGACAAGGCAGGGGATCATCATGACAAGGAAGGGGAACATCATGACAGGGTAGGGGATCATCATGATACGGTATGGGATTATCATGATAAGGTAGGGGATCATCATCACAAGGCAGGGGATCATCATGACAAGGCAGGGGATCATCAGCACAAGGTAGGGAATCATCATGACAAGGTAGGGGATTATCATGACAAGGTAGGGGATCATCATGACAAGGCAGGGGATCATCATCACAAGGTAGGGATCATCATGACAAGGCTGGAGATCATCATGACAAGGCAGGAGATCATCATGACAAGGTAGGGGATCATCATGACAAGGTAGGGTATCATCACAAGGCAGGGGATCATCATGACAAGGCAGGGGATCATCAGCACAAGGTAGGGAATCATCATGACAAGGCAGGGGATTATCATGACAAGGTAGGGAATCATCATGACAAGGCAGGGGATCATCATCACAAGGTAGGGATCATCATGACAAGGCATGGATCATCATGACTAGGTATGGGATCATCATGATAAGGCAGGGGATCATCATGACAAGGCAGGGGATCATCAGCACAAGGTAGGGAATCATCATGACAAGGCAGGGATCATCATGACAAGGTATGGGATTATCATGATAAGGTAGGGGATCATCATCACAAGGCAGGGGATCATCATGACAAGGCAGGGATCATCAGCACAAGGTAGGGAATCATCATGACAAGGCAGGGATCATCAGCACAAGGTAGGGAATCATCATGACAAGGTAGGGGATCATCATGACAAGGTATGGGATTATCATGATAAGGTAGGGGATCATCATCACAAGGCAGGGGATCATCATGACAAGGCAGGGATCATCAGCACAAGGTAGGGAATCATCATGACAAGGCAGGGGATTATCATGACAAGGTAGGGGATCATCATGACAAGGCAGGGGATCATCATCACAAGGTAGGGATCATCATGACAAGGCTGGAGATCATCATGACAAGGCAGGAGATCATCATGACAAGGTAGGGGATCATCATGACAAGGTAGGGTATCATCATGACAAGTCAGGGAATCATCAAGACAAGGAAAGTGATCATCATGACAAGGCAGGGATCATCATGACAAGGTAGGGGATCATTATGACAAGGCAGGGGATCATCATGACAAGGTAGGGGATCATCATGACAAGGCAGGAGATTATCATTACAAAGTAGCGGATCATTATGACATGGTTGGGGATCATCATGACAAGGCAGAGGATCATCATGACAAGGCAGGAGATCATAATGACAAGGCAGGGGATCATCATGAAAAGGCAGGGATCATCACGACAAGGTAGGGGATCATCATGACAAGGCAGGGGATCATCATGACAAGGTAGGGATCAAAATGACAAGGCAGAGAATCATCATGACAAAGCATGGGATCATGATAAGGTAGAGGATTATCATGACAAGGCAGAGGATCAAAATGACAAGGCAGAATATCATCATGACAAAGCATGGGATCATCATGATAAGGTAGGGGATTATCATGACAAGGCAGGGGATGATAATGACAAGGCAGGGATCATCATGACAAGGCAGGGGATCATCATAATAAGGCAAGGGATCATAATGATAAGCCAGGGGATGATCATGACAAGGTAGGGGATCATCATGACAAGGTAGGTGATCATAATGATAAGGTAGGGGACCATTATGACAAGGCAGGGGATCAACATGACAAGGTAAGGGGGATCAACATGACAAGGTGGGGGATCTCTTTGTTAAGGTAGGGGATCATCATGACAAGGTAGGGGATCATCATGGCAAGGCAGGGGATCATCATGACAAGGCAGGGGATAATCATGACAAGGCTGGGAATCACCATGACAAGTCACGGGTCATCATGACAAGGTAGGCGATCAAAATGACAAGGCAGGCGATCAATGTGACAAGACAGAGAATCATCATGATAAAGCATGGAATTGTCATGACAAGGTAGGAGATCATCATCACAAGGC